>NW_027601649.1:2500-93078 GCF_053455715.1 Rhinoraja longicauda
AGTTTTCCCGGTGCAATATTTAGTTTTCAGCTTCTGGCAACAAATGGCGACAAAGCGATCAAAGGTGAAAGTGACGGTGAACCAGACAGAACAGTCTGTAGCTGCAGTCCTCAGTACAAGGTTAACACTGCACACAGGGGTGATGGCCAGGAAACTCCAATAAAAGTAATGAGATCGGATCTGAAACAAAATGACCTCGATGATCAGGGTGAGTAGATCGGCCGCTGCCATGGCCACCAGGTAGCGAGTGGTGCAGGTGGAGAGGCCGCAGTTTCCCCGGGACAGGATCACAATCGCCACTAAATTCACTGCGGGAAGAGAAGGGGAGCGGACACTGGGCATTACTGAACACGGTCTCCGGGGCTGAACACCGGCTCCACTTTCAGCTGGAGATCAGAAGTGTTGGAGTCGGTGCGCGGTTGCAGGTTTAACAATGTCAGACCCGGCTCCGACTGTGCCCGACCTGCCCGCTTCAGGGGAGAGGAGATAAGGCGACGGGCGGGGTAAAGGGAGGGGAGGGAACGAGCAGAAATCCCGCTACAACAGGCGGAATGGTCCTGTCTACAGTTAACCCCGCTCACAGTCTCTGATGGGGCCGGTTTCACAGACTTAACCGTGACCGGCCGCGTTTAACCAGGGCTCTGGGAACTCGGCATCTGATGGGGACAAGGAGGGTTCCAGAGGGAAGGCAGGGACAACTTAGGATCCGGCAGCAGACTGGCTCCGTTAATGGATTCATTCCACAGTGAGTTCAGTTCGGTAACAACACACGCCGGTAGATCCGCGGCCACCGATTCAGGAGATCGATCCAACAGGCAGGTTGAATCCGACGGTGACAGACTCCACAGTGAGACGTGTCCACAGCAGCGTGTGTTCACTCTGATCATTAACTCAGACACAGTGAACTTCACAATGTAAACCCCTTCCCAGTCACACCGTCCCGGAGAGCTGCCTGTCCCGAGCACTGGGACAACTCTGGGCAAGGTCCCACTGAAGGCAAGAACAACATTCTAGTGGGTCCCGGCAGTGGGAGAAAGAGAGGGTTAGTTTTGGCTGTCTGAAAGTAAGAAAATCAAGGCGTTAATTCAAAGATATTTCACTGAGAGGATATACTTGATATACTTCACATATTCTTGTACAACGACCATCAGTTGGGAATATTGTAACACGATCAGAATCAGGTCAACACCGGTTAACAGACAGAGTTATAAAACTAGAATTGTTCTGCTCACTTACCAGGGACTCCAACGGCAGTAATGATCACGTACAAGATTTTCTCCACGGCTAAATATTCGTACAGCTTTTCACGGTGCATGTTCTCTGCCCAGCGACGTGTCCCCGTGAGCTACCGGTAATCTCTCGGAATGAAATGCCGGGGCAGAACATTCCTGGAGAATTTATACCATTTTCCGTACCACCGGGACCGTAAAGTTTTAACAGAGTTTAAAAATAGAGATTTTGAAATGATTCGCAAACAGATGACATCAGCCAAGTGAAATCCCTGCTGAGACAGGTCGTGATTTATTCAGGGAATTGATTGAGAAACTCCAAAGAGTGGGAATTGTGGCGATACTGGGGGATGGAAATTGGGAGCGGCATTGTTCCAGCAAAGGGGATATTGTTTCAAACTCCATCAGGTTCAACTCTCTGCCTCGTGTTGTTTGTCTGATTTCCTTCAATCCGCTTCACTCACTAAGGCAATCCCAAATTCCAGGGACACTCTCAGGGCTTCTGGTGCCCAGTTTGAAGGTGGACTGGGCGACATTTGTCCACAGATTGAAAAATTAGTTCAACAGACCACCTCGCAATAAAATGCCCCGTCCACTCTGCTTCACCGCTCAATATGATCGCGGCTTAACTGATTGCAACCTCACCCCCACACTCCCGGCGAGGCCGGTAACCATTCACTCCTTGCTTGCCTGCAGTGGGTCTGATTTTGCGCCGGGACAATAACATTCTCTGCCTTTAGCACCTCTGAGGAGGAACGACTCAAAGACTCACGACAGTCCGAGAACAGAAACATTGCCGCCTTAGAATTTTCCTAAACTTAGATAAAACAGCGAATGATGCGGCGCATCTCGCTCCTCCCTTTCTCTTTCCCTCCATCCTTACTGCTGTCGCTCTCTATGAACTATCACTCTCTCCTAGCATCTCTATTCTTCCTCTCGGCTCTGCCATCTCTCTGTCAACCGCTCTCTCCTAACCCCCCCTCCTTCTCACTCCCATTGCATTTATCCCTCCGTTTCTTTCTATCTATCTGACCCTTCCATCGCTCCGTTTTGCCAACCCACGCGATCTGAACTCCGCTCTCTTTTCATGTTCCCACTCTCCCTTTGTTACTTAACTCTCCCTCCATTTCTTCTTTCGTCTTCTCCGCTATCTCTTCCTTTCATCACTGTACTCCCTATCTGTCTCTCTCTTTTCCCCAACACTCCTCCTGCTCGCCCTCACCTCTCTCTCCAAGGCCTTTCTTGGGAAGTGCGGTTAAAACGGCCAGCCACCATGGAATGTCTCTCTACCCCGTTCCCTCACACTTCAATAGCCCTTCCAGGTGAGGCTGCTGTTCACATGCACCTCATCTAACCCCTTCTATTGCATGCGGTGTTCCAGATATGGTCTCCTATGCATCGTCGTGGTCAAGTGGATACTCGGCGACCGTTCAGCCGAACACTTACCGTCGTTCCGTCAAGGCCTCCCGGATCTTCCCGTTGTAACTCGCCTTCCCACACTGACCTTTCTGTCCTTTGCTTCCTCTATTGCCAGACTGAAGCGACATGCAAACTGAAAGAACGCCACTTCATATTCCGCCCTTGGTGCCTTGCAACAATAGACTATAGACAATAGGTGCAGGAGGAGGCCATTCGGCCCTTCGAGCCTGTACGCACCGCCATTCAATGTGATCATTGCTGATCATTCTCAATCACTACCCCGTTCCTGCCTTCTCCCCATATCCCCTAACTCCACTATCCTTAAGAGCTCTATCTAGCTCTCTCTTGAGTGCATTCAGAGAATTGGCCTCCACTGCCTTCTGAGGCAGAGAATTCCTAATGGTAAGAACTTTGAATTATCCAATGTTAGGTAACTAAGTGCAAATTCCCACTTCCCCCTCGTTCTTCCTCGTGCTTCATCCGGACTCGCACCAATACATCCCCTCCACCACATCTTCAATCGATATTACTTCCACTTTCTCTATAATTCCATCCTGCTCAACCCTTACCTCGCACCTGACAATGAAAACGGTATTCACCCGCTCATCGTTCAACTCGCTTAGTCCTGCTGTTCCCACGTCCCACCACAATCAGTCTGAAGAAAGGTCCCGAACCGAAACTTCACCCATCCATGTCCTTAGCAGGGTTAGCCAGTTCGGCGTGCCCTCTACAACTCTCAACAACATCTACAGATGCACCATAGAAAGTATTTTATCAAGATGCATCACAGCTTGGTTTAGGAACAGCTCCATACAAGAACGCAAGAAATTGCTGCGAATTGTCCAGACCATCACACAAACCAACCTCCGTTATATTGACTCAATTTATAAACCACGCTGCCTCGGCAAGGCCAGCAGCATAATCAAGGACGAGTCGCACCATTGCCACTCCTGCTTCTCCTCTGTCCCATCAGGCAAAAGGTATAGAAGTGTGAAAATGCACACCTCCAGTTTCAGGGACAGCGTCTTCCCAGCTGTTATCAGGCAACGGAATCATCCCACCACAACGAGAAAGCAGTGCTGAACTACTATCTACCTCTTTGTTGACCCTCGGACTATCCTCAATCGGATTTTGCAGGCTTTACCTTGCACTGAACGTTATCCCCTTATCATGTATCTATACTCTGTAAATGGCTCGGCTGTAATAATGTATTTTGTTTCCACTGACTAGGCAGCACGCAACAAAAGCTTTTCACGGTACCTCGGTACACGTGACAATAAACTGCACTGAACTGACATACTCAACTAGATTTCTCCAGAGGTGTAGCCTGACTCGCATTGGATATTGATTGTGTGTGACAGTGCGAGTGTGCGAGTCCGTGCAAGAGTGTGTTAGCACGTGAGTGCGAGTGTGAATGTGTGAGATTGTGCAAATGAGTCGGTGTGTGTGTGTGTGTGTGCGTTAGTGTATGCGGTTGCAGGAATTTCAATGATTCAATGATACTTTATTATCACGTAACCATGTAGAGTGAAATGCTTTGTTTTGCAGACAACCCGGTAACATCATGTCGCAGACCTCACCTAGGCAGTACAAAAGTGTCGCCCAATTTTGACGCCGACAAAGTTACAAACGCTCCCTGCCGCCGCACCGCGAATCGCTCCTTCGTTCTTGGCGGCCTTCCTCGCTCTCCGACGGTCCACCTCGCTCTCTGCGGTTCCTCGCGGCTCCCTCCTCGCTCCCGAGGCGCGGTTCCCATCGCCATCCGCGGTGGGCGAGCCGGGCCGATCGAGCCGACTGAAGGGATTGGCCCCGTCACCGGGAACACTCCCGGCCACGCTGCGCTGCGCTGCTCGCCGCGAACATCCAAGGATACACTCAATCCCAAAATTTGCACGTTTGCATGCGGGTCTGCGTGTGAGAGAGCGGTAGAGTGTAAGAGTGCCTATATTTGTGTGTGTGTGTGTGTCTGTCTGTGCGAGTGCGTGAGTGTGCGTGTGAGTGTGTGAGCATTAGTAAGTGTGGATGCAAGTGCGATTGAATGTATCTGTGTCTCTGAGCGGGAGAGTGCATGTGGGTTTGTGAAGGACAGTATTTGCGTCTGTGCGTGTGTGTGGCTGTTTGTGAGAATGTGAGAGAATATGTGGGATGTGAGTTTGTCAGAGTGTTTGAGTATGTAATTCTTTGATAGTGTGTGTGTGTGTGTGTGTGCGCGTGTGTGGGAGAGTATATGATGGTGTTGTCAGAGAATGTGTTCGTGTGTAAGTGTGTGCGAATGAGTGCGTGTCTCTTCGTGCTAGTGCGTGTGAATATTTGTTAGTGTGAGTGCATGTGTACGTGTGATTGTATGTGAGAATGTGTGAGAGTATATTTGATTGTTTGTGATTGCATTTGAGAGATTGTGTGTGTTTTCGTACGCGGGTATGTGTGCGTGCGTGTTTGACTGTGTTTGAGGGTGTGAACACGTGTGTTTGTAATGATGTAATGGCATAGTGTGGGTTTTAGTGACGACGTGACACGCTGTGGGGCATTACTGATGGAGTGACACACTGTGCAGTGGAACTGATGGAGTGACACAATGTAAGGTAGTAATGGTGGATTAACACACTGTGGGTTGGTACAGATAGAGTGACACACTTTGGAGTTGTACTGATGAAATGACACACTGCGCAGTAGTACTGGTGGAGTGACACAATGTGGGGGTAGTACTGATGGAGTGACACAATGCGCTGTGTTGTTGTTGTTGTTGTTGTTCGTCCTTCGGGTTTGAAGATGACCATGACTTCACTTTCAGTCGGTGGATTGGTGAATGTGGGTCCTGAAGTGAATGGTGAGGCCAATCCGGGCCCGGAAGGCGCGCCCACACGTAGGACACAAGTGGATGGGTGCTGCATTGGAAGTGGAGGTAGCCCGGGCCTTGCGCGCGGTGCGTTTCCTCTGGGCCTCTGCAGTGCGTCTGTTCTCTGCTGCACGGGCTCCTGTGCTGAGCTTGCTACGCCAGATTGGACGGTCCAGAGCAAGAGACTCCCAAGTGCTGAGGTTGATGTCCAAGTCTTTGAGGGACACTTTGAGGCAGTCCTTAAACCGTTTCTTCTGTCCTCCTACTGAGCACTTGCCCTGAAACAGTTCTCCATACAGAAGCTCTTTTGGCAGTAGACTCTCTGGCATTCTGACGACATGGCCTGCCCATCTGGCTTGGGCTTTCCGTAGGAGGTTGTGGATTCTGGGGATTCCGGCCCGTTCGAAGATCTCTGTGTCGGGAATTTTGTCCTGCCACCTGATGTGAAGGCGTCTGCGTAGGCAGCTCAAGTGAAAAGTGGTTGAGCTGTTTGGCATGTCTGCTGTACACAGTCCAAGTCTCACTGACATAGAGAAGTGTGGTGAGTACCACTGCACAGTAGACCTTCAGCTTGGTGGTAAGGCCGAGTCCTCTCCGCTCCCAAACATTATCACGGAGTCGCCCAAAGGCAGCGCTGGCCTTGGCCATCCTGTTGTTAACCTCAGCGTCAATGTTCACCACTCGTGAGAGTGTACTACCCAGATAGGTAAAGCTGTCGACTGCCTGTAGATTCTGCCCCCGTCACCGTGATGTGTGGTTCCTGGTAGGGCTTTTCAGGCGCTGGCTGGTCCATAACTTCAGTCTTTTTGGTGCTAATGGAGAGACCAAAGTTATCACAGGCCTGTGAGAAGCAGTCCATATCATGCCGCATCTTCTTTTCTGTGCTGGCGTTGAGGGCGCAGTCATCAGCAAACAAGAAATCTCCGATGATGGTCTCCTTCACCTTTGTAACAGCTTGCAGACGCCTGAGGTTGAACAGCCTGCTGTCAGTCCTGTAGCTGATGTGAATTCCATCCTGGCAGTCACGGATGGCATCAGTCAGCATGGCAGAGAAGACCATGGTGAAGAGTGTAGGGGCAAGAACACAACCTTGCTTCACGCCGTTTGTCACTGGAAAGGCTTCCGACTCGTCTCCATCGTCTAGCACTTTCACCATCGTGCCGTCATGGAACTGCCGGACAATCGTGCTGAACTTGCTGGGACAGCCAAACTTCTGCATTATCTTCCACAAGCCATCTCTGCTGACAGTGTCGAAGGCCTTTGTCAGATCGACGAAGCTCACGAACAGGTCGCTGAGCTGCTGTTGGCATTTTTCCTGGAGTTGGCGTGCAGCAAATATCATGTCGCAGTTCCACGCCCAGCACTGAAACCACACTGGCTTTCTGGAAGGAGACCCCGCTCAAGGTGTTGAATGAGACGGTTGAGCAGGATGCGAGCCAAGATCTTCCCAGCTATGGACAGGAGGGAGATGCCTCGATGATTGTCGCAAGACTGGCGGTTGCCTTTCCTCTTGTAGATGTGGACTATGCTGGCATCTTGCAGCTGTTTAGGGACGTTCCCTTCATTCCACATGGACTGGAAGAGTTCAGTCAGCTTCTGCATCATGACAGAGCCTCCTACTTTGAAAACTTCAGCACTACACTGTATTGTTGATAGATTGACACCAGTTGATGCAGTTCGTGTGGATTAACACACTGTGGTTTGGTACAGATGGAGTGACACACTGCAGTAGTACTGATGAAATGACACACTTTGCAGTAGTTCTGATGGAGTTATACACTATGGGCCTCTACTGATGTAGTAACATACTGCGGGTAATACTGATGGAGTGACACAATGAGTAGTACTGTTGTTATGACAAACTGTGGAGTAGTACTGACGAAGTGACACACAGTGGAATAATACTGATTTAGTGACAAATTGTGAGGTAGTTCTGTTGTAATGACGTACTGTGCGGAAGAATTGATGGATGAAACACTGTGGAGTTAACTAATGGAGTGATACATTGTGAGTGAGTACTGAGGAACTGGCACACTGTGGCGTAGAATTGATGGACTGACACCCTGGGGTCGCACTGATATAGTTCCACACTGAAGTAGTACAGACGGAGTGACAAACTGTGTGGTAGTACTCATGTCTTTGCATCAGTACTACCACGCAGTTTGTCACTCCATCACCCCACCACTTGGGGTAAAACTGATGGAGTGACACGCTGTGGAGCAGTACTGATGGAGTGACACACTGCGCGGTTGTACTGATGGAGTGACATACTTCGGTGTAGTGCTGATTGAATGACACACTGGGGGTAATATGGACAGAATGGCGCACAGTGGGCGAGTACTGAAGTATTGACACAATGTTCGGTGGTACTGTCGGGTTGCACATTGCGACTTCCACACTGAAGTAGGACTGACGGTGGGGCAGTACAGATGGAGGGTTACACTGTTGGGTAATACTAATTGAATGAGTCCGTGTGGTTGTACATAATGGAATAACAAGCTTAAGGCAGTACTGATGGAGTGCATCACTGTGGTGTAGTACTGATGGAATAACATATTGTAGGGTAGTACTGATGGAGTGACACGCTCCAGTATTATACTGATGGAGTGTAACGCTGTGGAGTAGTACTGGTGTAATGACGTACTGTGGAGGTGTATTGATGGAATGACACACTGTGGGGTAACACGGATGTAATAGCACATTCTGTTGGAGTGACGCAGTAATACTGATGGACTGACACGCTCTGCGGTAGTACTGTTGCGATGAAAAACGGTGGTGAAATAGTGATGGAATTACACACTATGGAGTCGCAGCGATGGGTTAGCACACTGTGGGGTAATGCGGATGGAATGGCAGATTTGAGGTAGTCCTGATGGTGTGAAACACTTTGGGGAGTACTGATGGAAGAAAAAACTGCGGAGAGTACTGATGGAGTGACACGTTCTAGGATTGCACTGGAGTGACATGATGTGGGAGCAGTACCGATGTAGTGTAACAATATGGAGTTGTAATTATGCAGTGAGGCACTGTGTGGTTTCAACGACGGAGTAACACACTGAGCGGTAGTACTATTGTGATGACAAACTGTGGAGTAGTACTAATGCAGTGACACACTGTTTGGTAATACTGATGGAATGACACAATTTGTGGCAGCACTTATGGAGTGACCCACTGGGATAGTCTTGATTGAACGATAAACATCGGGTAGTGCTAATGGCGTGAGACATTGTGGGGAAATACTACTAGAGTGAAACTGTGGGGAATTACTGATGGAGTGACACAGTGAGATAGGGCTGATGGAGTGACATACTGTGGGGAATTACTGATGGAGTGACACAGTGAGATAGGGCTGATGGTTGACACTGTGCGGAATACTAATGGAGTGAGACGCTGTGTGGTAGTACTGATGGAGTGATAATGGATTGTTCTGATAGAGTGACACACGTACTGATGCAATGATAACCCGAGTGATATTCCTGATGGTGCGATGCTCTATGGGGAGGCACTGATGGAGTGGCACAGTGTAGGGTAGTACAGATGGAGTAACAATCTATATTTTATTACTGGTGCAGTGGCACACTGTGTGTAGTGCTGGTGGAGTGACACACTTTGAGGTAGTACTGATGGAGTGACACACTATGTGGCAGGACTGACGCAATAGCATATTGTGGAATAGTACTGATTATGTGATACCCTGCGGTGTAGTACTGTTGGATAGACATATACCATAGTAATACTGGTGGATTGAAACACTGTGGGGTAGTACTGATGGAAGGACTCATTGTGTAGTACTGATGGAGTGACACACCGTTGGATAGTACTGATAGAGTGACACCCAGTGTGGTAGTACTAATGGAATAATACACAAGGTGGTACTGATGTTGAAAAACACTGTGGGTGTGTATTAATGGAATGGTGTGTAGTGCGGTAGTACCAATGAAGTGACACGCTCTGGGGTTGTACTGATGGAGTGACATAGTGTGTTCTAGTAATGATCGTCTAACACACTGTAGGCTTGTATTGATGGAGTGATGACCAGTGGGGTAGTATTGATGGAGTGACACAATGTGGGCAGTACAGATGGAGCAATACACTTTGGGGTTGTACTAGTGAAGTGACAAACTGTGTAAAACATTTTGGTGTATTACTGATAGAGTGACACAGTGTGCGGTAGTACTGATGGAGGAACAAGCGATATGGTAGTACTGATGTCGTGACACACTGTCGGATAGTATTAATGGTGTGAAACTAAATGGGGCAGTACTGGTGTAATGACACATTATAGTGTAGTTCTGATGGAGTGACACATTGAGGGGGAGAACTGATCGAATTACGCACTGTGGAATAGTACTGATGGAATGACTATCCATTTGCTAGTACTGATGCAATGGCATTCTATGTGATAGTACCGATTGAATGACACGTTGTGATGCAGTAATGATGGAGTAACCGACGATGTGGTAGTACTGATGGAGTAACACGCTGTGCGATAATACTTATGGATTAGCATCCTGTGGGGTAGTAGTGAAGGACTGGTATATTTTGGGGTAGTACTGATAAAGTGACACATTGGATGGTATTATTGAAGGGGTGAAAAACTGTGGGTAGAACTAATGAAATTACATACTTAAGGTGGTACTGACAGAGTGAAACATCGTCGGGAAGAAATGAAACCAGAAACCAGAAACCAGAAATGAATCTGATTTTTGTTTAGTGGGTAAACTGGCATAAGGAGCTGACAGTTGAATCTTGTATTCAGCATTGTTGCCAATAATGTGTCCTCCTGGCCTATTCGACACTTAAAGCAGAGTTTTCTGTAAATTCGCTTTGTACGCAATGGCATACTGTGGGGTTGTACTGATGAGAGTGACACGCTCTTGGGTACTACTAATGGAGTAACATGTGGTACTGATGGCGTGACAGACTGTAAAGTAGTATTGATGGAGTAACCTAACGTAGGGTAGTGTTGAAGTAATGGCACATTCTGGGGTAGTTCTGATGGGGTGACACACTGTGCGGTAGTACTGTTGTTGTGACATAATGTGGGATGGAATTGATGGAGTGACACTGTGCGGTAGCACTGATGGAGCGACGCACTGTAGGGTAGTACTGGTATAACGGTATACTGTTCGATAGTACTGACGGAGTGACGCACTGTGGGGTAGTACTGGTGTAACGGTATACAGTGGGATAGTACTGATGGAGTGACATCGGCGAGACTAAGCGAAACCTCGGCGATCGTTTCGCTGAACAGCTCCACACAGTTCTACCTGATCTCCCGGTTGCTCAGCACTTTAACTCACCCCCGCTCCCCCATTCCCAATTTGAACTTTCTGGGCTTCCTCCATTGTCAGAGTGAGGCCCAGCGCAAATTGGAGGAACAGCACCTCATACTTCGCTTGGGCAGCTAACATACCAGCAGTATGAACATTGACTTCTCTAACTTCAATTAGCCCTTGCCTCCCCTCTCTCTCCATCCCTCCTCCTTCCCAGTTCTCCCACCAGTCTCACTGTCTCCACCAAAATTCTATCTCTTTCCCGCCGACCTCTCCGACATCAGTCTAAAGAAGGGTCTCGACCCGAAACGTCACCCATTCTTTCTCTCCAGAGATGCTGCATGTCTCGTTGAGTTACACCATCATTTTGTGTCTACCTTCGATTTAAACCAGCATCTGCATTTCTTTCCTACACGAAGTACAAGGCACGGTAGGACTTTCGGCTAATAATAGCTGTGCTGAACATGAGACGACCAACCTTACCTGCCTGCTCACAATGTATATCCCTTCATTACCTGAAAATCTGAACTTGTCTTAAATATCACTATTGTATCTGCCTCCAACACCAGTGGAGTGGGTGGGAAGATTTTAGGACCCGTTATACAGGATGATGTGACAGAGTACATATACATGCACGATGAAATAGGCATATGTTGTCATGGCTTTGTGAAGAGAAGGTCGTGTTTGATAAATTTGCTGGAATTATTTCAGACGTAAATAGCAATACAGCCAAAGGAGAGACAGTAGATGTTGTTTACTTTGATTTTCAGAAAACCTTTGACCAGGTGTCACAAGATGGCTGCTTAGGAAGTTGAGAGCCCACGGTGTCAAAGGGCAGATACCAGCATGGATAACTGGTTGGCTGGATCGCAGAAGACAAAGAGTGGCAATAAAGGGGGATTTTTTTCTAGTTGGCGAAGAGTAACTGGTGGAGAACTTCAAGGATCGTTGTTTGCCCGCTACTCCACGTTTTATATTATGATTTGGACGAGGGGATTGAAGGCTTTGTGGCCGAGTTTGCGGATGTTACGAAAAGAGGTGGAAGGTAGGTAGTTTAGAGAAAACATGGACTCCGCAGAAGGACTTGGACATGTTGGGGGAATGGGCAGAGAAGTGGCAGATGGAATATAGTGTTGCAAAGTGCGGAGTACTGCATTTTGGTAGTGGAAATAATGGCGTAGATTATTGTCTAAGTGGGGGGAAATCCATAAATCGGAAGTGCAAAGGGACTTGGGAGTGCTGGTTAAGGATTACCAATATTTTAATCTGCAAGTTGAATCGGTGAGAATGATTAGCCATGATCACATGGAAGGGTGGTGATGGCTCGAAGGGCCGAATGGCCTACTCCTGCACCTATTGTCTATTGTCTATTGTCTAATGGAAGCAAACTCAACGCTTGCATTTATTTCAAGGGGACTTGTATACAGAAACACGGATGTAATGTTGAGGCTATACAAGGCGCTCGGAAGGCCGCATTTGGAATATTGTGAGCAATTCTGGGCACCATATCAGAGGAGTGGTGTGCTGGCTCTGGAGAGGGTTCGGAGGATGATTACAAGAATGATACCAGCAATAGTTTAACCTATGGTGAGCGTTTATCGGCACTCGGCTTGCACTCGGAGTTTACCATATCTTTGCCTCTTACAATTTGATATCGATCTATCTGGTTAATGGCCGATCTCCGGTGTTCCAGATTAATCCGTCCAACGTCTGGCTGTTCTCATGCTCCAGACGATGTTCTTGTAAACGTCTTGAGCACAATTTCCGAAGCGCCCATATCCTTCCTGTACTAGAGCGAACATAACTGCACACAATACTGCAAAAGCGACCGAAGCAAAGTTCTCTAAATTGAATGTTGACATCTGACTCGTATTCAAAGCCTCCGTCAAATATAGCAAGCGTTCCACATGGCTCATTTATAACTCTGAACATGCTGCCACGATCTGTGAGTTACGCACTGGAACCTTAAGATCCAACTTCAGCAATGCTGATGCTCCGATGCACTGTTGTACATACATTGAGGGCTGCTGTATCTCAATGTTGTAGTGTGCATACACAGGAGGACGCTGTGACAGTATATTGCTACTGTACATGCACTGAGGTGCGCTGTGTGTGGATGTTGCCGTGTGCTGCTGATGTTCATCCAGGGGAGGGCGCCATGACAGTATATTGCTACTGTACATGCACTGAAGTGCGCTGTGTGTGGATGTTGCCGTGTGCTGCTGATGTTTATCCGGGGAGAGCGATGTGACAGTACATTGCCACTGTACACCCACTGGGGTGCGCTGTATGTGGATGTTGCAGTGTGCTGCTGATGTTCATCCACGGGAGGGCGCTGTGACAGGATATTGCCACTGTACACCCACTGGGGTGCGCTGTGTGTGGATGTTGCAGTGTGTTGCTGATGTTCATCCAGGGGAGAGCGATGTGACAGTCTATTGCCACTGTACATGCACCGAGGTGCGCTGTGTGAGGATGCTGCAGTGCACTGTTAAAATATAACACTAAGTACAAAAGTCATAGCAGCAGAATTAGGGCACCAAGGCCCATCGAGTCCACACCGGCATTCTATCATGGCTCACCTCTCGTTCCCACTCAACTCCATTCTCCTACCGTCTTCCCGTAATTGTCGACACTCTTACGAATCACGACCATGTCCAGCTCCGATTTAAAAATACCCAATCACGGTTTCTACAGCTGTCTGTGGCAGAATTCCAAAGATTTACTAGATTTACTAGATATGACTAGATCTCCCTCTGTGGGCCTCGCGAGAGAGGGAGCGCACCACACAGAGAGCTGCCTATATCTCTAGCTAGCGATCTTGCAATCTAGTTATTCAGCTATCTACACATCCAGCTATCTAGCTTTCGAGTTATGCAATGCGGGTAGCTAGCTACCCAGGTAGCAAACTATGTTGCTATTTGTCCATCCTATTGGCTAGAAATCTAGCTCACTGGTTATCCAGCCATCTAGTTATCAGGCCAGCCAGCTACTACTGAATTCCAGTGAAGACAAGCCCAATCGTTACAAACTCCAGTAGTGGTCTCACCAGGGCCCGATACAACTGCAGAAGGGCCTCTTTACTCCTATACTCAAATCCTCTCGTTATGAAGGCCAACATGCCATTTGCATTAGTGCGTTTTTCTGCTCGCTCTCATATTATAGACAATAGACAATAGGTGCAGGTGTAGGCCATTCGGCCATTCCAGCCAGCACCACCACTCAATGTGATCATGGCTGATCAATCGCAATGAGTACCCCGTTCCTGCCTTCTCCCCATAACCCCTGACTCCGCTATCCTCCGCTATTGCAGCTTTCCATAATTAACTAGGGCAGACCTCAACATCCAGACATATGGTCACACCCAGTGTCGTCAGTCTGTTCCCCACTCCCTCTGTGTGGAATCTTTCTCCTCACTTCCCATTTGTTCCGTCAGGACCTTCATCCTTTCCTCCCGAACAGATAGACGGAACATCTCATTCCGACCCTCAGCCATACGCTATGCTACGCAGCACATCCCATGTTCTTTCCTGACAATCTCAGTGAACCCTTTACCTATTTTATAATAATTCAGCTCCTTGTGCTCTACCTCACTGGAAATAGGGCCGAAACGTCGAATTAGACCTGTTGCTTTCACAGACCTGCTTGACCAGCTGAGTTCCTCCAAGATTCAAGATTCCAGGTTTAATATCTTTATTCCCTTTTGATACGAATCTTTTTTTCTGGGTCGGTGGAAGATATTTGTTTTATCCTCTTCCATCACCTGCTGATCACTGTCCTTTGCCACAGTCTAAACTTACAGCGCGGAAACAGGCCCTTCGGCCCATCGAGTCCGCCCTAACCAGCGATCCCCGCATATTAACTCAATCCTACATGCACTTGGCTCATACCAAGCCAATTAAACTACAAACCTGTAGGTCTTTGGAGTGTGGAAGGCAACCAACAATCTCGGAGAAAACTCACGGGGGAACGTACGGATTGCGAACAGACAGCACCGTAGTCGGAATCGAACCCGGGTCTTCAGCTGCCAGCGTTGTAAGGCAGCAACTCTACCTGTGCGCCCATAGTTAGTATGTTTGCAACTGACACCAAACCAATGTTTACAGATGGCGGCGAATACCTTGAAGGGCGCACGATTTCAAAACCGGACCAGATGGTTCGTTCGGACCGACCGCTCACCGAGAATTGATCTTCGTGAAAGATGCCATCATGCTTGATTGATGAAAATGTTGCCAGCACTCGAGGGCCTGGGCTACAGGGCTTGGTTGGACAGGTTTGGACTTTATTCCTAGGAGCACAGGGGCCTGAGAGGTGACCTCTACAGGCGAAAAGGGTATGAGGGGAGCAAATGGAGTGAATGCACAGTCTTTTTAACAGGGTAGGAAAATCAAGCACGATAGGGCATGGGTTTAAGGTGAGAGGTGTTAATGTTTAATATAAACGTGAGGGGCAACTATTTCATTCAGAGGATTGAAGAAATGTGAAACGACCTGCCCAGAAACATGCTGAGGCACAAACAATGTGAAGGACATTTGGACGGGTACACGGTTTGGAAAGGTTTTCGGGGATATGGGCAAACCGAATTAGATCAGATGGTCCATTTTAATCGACACGTGGATGTTGGGCGGCACGGCCTGTTTCCGCGCTATATGTCTCCATGCTTTATGATCTCTGCCATCGGGATGTATTAGACAGAACCATCGGGTGGCGGGTGAATACGCATTGATGAAACAGTGTTTCCCTGTTCAAAGCGGGTTATCCATTGATGCATTGTTCGGCTCGTAAACAGTGGTGGTCATCAGAGCCAATGCAGTCGCCAGGCATCCGCTTGCTTGAATTGAGCGCCCAGCCTGATTTGGAATCCTCTTATCCCTGTTTGACTTGCGGAGATCACACTTGTCCTTCGTGTTCCGTTCAGGGTCATCTTGCTTCAAAGCCTCAGATCAGGACATTAACCAAGTGTGAATCTCCCTTTTCATCCAAAGCATTCTGATTAGGACGAGACCTAAATGTCTCTATTGATAAACAGCCGTCACGTGCATTTCTTGATGAAACCGAACACATCCTTCGACAGACCGCGGACCGCTGGTCTCAGGGCGTCCGGACGCGCGATATCATTCCGTGAGAAATCCTCGCATATTTTCCGATTTTATGTTTCCTGAGTTTTTGCACCAGACTGTCATTATTCCGGCTCCCGCTCCGGGGGAAACACTGTGCTATTTGTGCGTCTCCTTTCATCAATCGGCAACGGTGCCCCGCCAGTTGAATCCCGAGCAGGTGGCCGGGGTTCGATTCCGATCACCGCAATATTCCCAATGCACGGGAAATCTGCCTTCAGAGAGCACAGATACTTAATTCAGATAGCAATTCATGCATAGACTCATAGAGTCATAGAATGATACAGAGTGGAAACAGGCCATTCGGCCCAACTTGCCCACACCGGCCAACATGTTCCAGCTACACGACTCCCACCTGGCCGCGTTTGGCCCATATGCCTCCAAATCTGTCCGATCCATGTACTTGTCTAACTGCTTCTTACATGTTTGGACAGTTCCTGCCTCAACGACCTCCTCTGGCAGCTTGTTCCATACATCCACCATCCTTTGCGTGAAAAAGTTACCCATCAGTTTCATACTAATCTTTTCCACATTCACCTTGAACCTATAAATGATGCAGGAAGGGGTTCTGGAGTAAAATGGATCCCATAAGCAATTATTATTCACTGTGAGGTCGTCTGTGCATCGGGATGGAATTTCCATTCCTGATCCGTTGCCTTGTAAACGGAAGTGCATCTTCCTGATGCCTTTATTGCAGATTCCTACCCCAGACGAGGACAGATCCCAACATGCCCAGATAACATTTAACACCAAGTGACGCCACTCTGTTCACCACCTGCTCTCTGTCTATTCCATTCAGTGGAACCTCTCTTCTCACTCCCCATCTGTTCCATCATGAGCTTTATCCAGTCCTCCCGTACAGGCAGACGGAACATCTTCACTCTGATCCCCAGCCATGCACTACGCTACACAGGAACATTCACATGTTGTTACTGATCGGCCCAATCATTTACTTTCCAACTTTCTAATCATTGATGCCTTGTGCTCCGTCTCATGGCCTCGAATCTTCAACTTACGTCGGCTGCTTCTACGGATGCTGCATGACCCGCTGAGTTATGTCTCTTTATTCAAGATTACTGCATTTGTATTCTCCTTTGACATGAAAGATTTGTATTGTTTGATGATGGAGATTTGTTTCGTCGTCCATTAACTGCTCATTATTGAGGTTTGCCGCAGTCTTTGTATGCAGCCCGGACTTCGATTGAGTTGATTTCCTGATAATTCGCTTTCATATTAACTCAATGTTCCGCAACGATTATGCAATCGGACCGATTACTGTGCATTCGCTCTGTAAAACTGCAAATAGCTTAATAAGAGTTCCACTTCATCGACTGAGGGCAGACCTAATGGAGACCCCTGGTCTCCTTAGACCACTGCTGTGTTGCTCTTTTCGTTGGTGCTTCGTTCTTAAATCTTTCTGAAAGCCAGCAGGAGCACCACCAATAAATGATCGGATGACAAATAGAGCGACAAATGGAACGGCAGGCATACTTACTGGTCGTGTAGGCCAGAGTGCTTAAGCCCTGCCGAGGGGGGTGGGCTGGGGGAGAGAGAGAGATGTTGATTTTAGTTACCTGTGCATTCCTGAGGTGAGATTGGTTGAGTTCATCGCAAATGATGAACAGTACCATAGGGTTTGGTTCTTTTTTTTTTTTTTAATTAAAATGTTTTTTATTTTTGAAAAGCATATGTACAAATAGAAATAAAAAAACACATTTGTTACAAAGTTCTTACATAGCTTCAATTTTTAAATTTTTGAAGAGAGAAAGTAAAAATGAAAAAAAAAACTATAAACTTGGGGAGAGAGAATAAGAGGGTTAAAAAAAGGATCTAACAATAAAAATTAAAGGGAGTAGATCCGGGAGACAATAACCACAGTTGTACATCCAACCCCTAACTCAAGTTTCAACTTTTAATTTAAATTTTTTATTTTAGTCCTGTGCCAAACCCATTTACTTTTCTAAAAATTCAATAAATGGAGACCATATTTTTAAAAACAACTCAGGTTTGGCGATTAAGGCAAACCTTATTTTTTCCAAATGCAGGGTCTCTGTCATTTCCGTAGTCCACATTTTAATTGTGGGGGTTATTGGTTTTTTCCAAAATTTAAGTATTAATGTTTTCGCAGTTATTAGACTGTAATCAAGAAAATGTACCTGACTTGCTGTAAAATTTGTAGTATGTTCTGATAATCCTAATATAATTAATTTTGGATCCATATCTAATTTTTTATTAATAACTTTAGAAACTATTTTAAAAATCTCCAACCAGAAGTTTTGCATTTTTATACAAGTTACGAAAATATGAGTTAAATTAGCTTCTTGAAATTGACATTTATCACAAATAGGAGAGATACTAGGAAAAATCCTATTTAATTTCGTCTTCGAATAATGTAATCTATGTATTATTTTAAATTGTATTAAGGAATGTCTAGTATTCAATGAACATTGATGTATATGTTGTAAACTTTCATCCCATATATCTTGCATTATAAATTGATTCAATTCGTCCTCCCATGCTCGTCTATAAGATTCTGATGACGGAATGTCAGTGTCAAGGAGAGTATTGTAAATAAGGGATATTAATTTATTTGAATTATAATGTCGATTCAGGCATACATCAAGTGTTTCTGGACCTCTAAACTTATATTCTTGCATGTGTGATTTTACATAATCTCTAAGTTGTAAATATCTAAAATAATTATTAACATGTAATCCGTACTTCTGCTGTAAATCCTGAAAAGAAAGAAAAGTTCCCTTATGATAAAGATCTCCCACCCTTTTAATTCCATAACTTTTCCATTGAGCAAATCCTCTATCTAAGACAGACGGTTTAAAAGAAGGATTATTCGCAATAGGAAGGAAAACAGATAATTTACTCAATTTTAACGTAAGCTTTAATTGTTTCCAGGTACGGATAACACTGTGTATAATGGGATTACCTCCATATGTTTTTTTATTTAAATTTATTGGAGCTAAGAGGATCGCACCAATATCGAATGGTAAACAATCCTCTTTCTCCATCTTTAACCAATCCGGTTGTTGATCAGAATCATCCAACCAGCAGGTTATATTTTTAATATTAACCGCCCAATAATAAAATAAAAAGTTAGGTAAAGCAATTCCTCCATTAATTTTAGACTTACATAGATGTCTTTTATTTATTCTATGAGTCTTGTAGTCCCAAATAAAATTAGTAACAATTGAATCCATTTTTTTAAAAAACTTTTTTGGAAGATAGATCGGAATTGCTTGAAATAAGTATAGTAGCTGTGGAAGAAAGATCATCTTTATAGCATTACTACGACCAACTAATGATATAGGGAGTGTTTTCCAAAATTGGATATTTCTGTGTAATTTAGTGAGTAAAGGAGGAAAATTTAATTTAAATAAAGAAGTATATTTCCTAGTCACGTAAATTCCAAGATATTTAAACTTTTCATAGGCAATTTTAAAAGGAAATTGTTGAAGTATGGCCGGATTATGCTCCATTATTGGCATAATTTCACTTTTGTACCAGTTAATTCTATACCCTGAAAATGAACCAAATTGAGTTATGAGATTTAATAAATTCGGAATGCTAATTTCTGGCTTTGTAATATATATTAATACATCATCCGCATATAAAGAAATTTTATTGGTTGTATGTTTAGTGTTATAGCCATGAATATCTGAATTTGATCTAATACTCTCAGCAAGTGGTTCTATAATAAGGGCAAATAGAAGCGGTGATAGTGGACATCCTTGTCTACAACCCCTAAATAAATGAAATTTAGATGACAGCATTTGATTAGTTAATATTCTAGCTGTTGGGGATGTATATAAAAGTTTCACGCATGAACAAAAATTTTCACCTAGTTGAAATTTTTCCATCACTGAGAAAAGATAGGGCCATTCTACTTTTCAGCATCTAGCGAGATGATTGCTAAATCTTCATTTAATAGTCTATTTGAATAAATTATATTGAACAAGCGTCTCAAGTTGAAAAATGAATATCGTTTGGCTATAAAGCCTGATTGATCGGGGTGTATCAATTTATCTATAACTAGACTTAATCTCTGAGCTAAGATTTTCGCTAATATCTTCTGATCAGTATTTAAAAGAGCTATCGCCCTATACGAACCAGGGTCTTCAGAATCCTTATCTTTTTTAGGAATGAGGATTATTGTTGATTCAGTCAGAGTTTGTGGTAATCTCTGTTGTTTAAAGGCGTGACTATATACAGTTTGCAAACGTGGAGAGATCAAATCACTAAAAATTTTATAAAATTCATTATTTAAGCCATCAGGGCCAGGAGTGTTCCCATTTTTCATGGATTTAATGGTCTCTTCAACGTCTTTCATAGTTATTTCTGCGCCCAGTAAATTTCTATCACTCACATTCAAACCAGGAAGGTTACATTCCTGCAAAAATTTTGCATCTGCGCAGAACTATCTGTTATTTTTGATGAATATAATGACTGATAAAATTGCAAAAATCTCTGATTAATATCCTTAGGTAATTTAAGCAAATCTCTATTTTCTGATCTAATTTTATGAATTGTAGAATCATCTTCTAATTTACGGAGTTGACGTGCAAGCAATTTCTGTGGTTTATCTCCAAATTCAAAATGTTTTTGTTTAGTATATTGAAAAAGCCTTAAAATATGAGCTGAGAGAATATAATTTAACTTATATTTGAGAGCTGCAATTTTATTATGTATTTCAATAGAGGGAGCGCTGGCATTTGTTATGTCTAACTGTTTTATCTGACTTTCTAGGTCATGTTGTTCAGCTCGCTTCTTCTTATTTTGAGACGCTTGAAAAGCAATAATACATCCTCTCACAAACGCTTTTTTTCCCAAAACAGGGACGCAGGTGTTTCAGGAAGGTCATTTGCGTAAAAAAAAGTCTGAAATTGCGATTTAAGATAGTCATAACATGCTTTTTCATTTAAGATTTGCGGATTAAATCTCCAATTAGTCTGTTTCCCCGTTACTCCTTGGAGTTTTACCCTAAATGTTAAAGGGGCATGATCGGATATAATAATATTATGATATTTTGAATTATACGTATATGGAATAAGTTTGGAGTCCACCAAGAAATAGTCAATTCTTGAATAAGTTTTATGCACTGGTGAATAAAATGAATACTCTCGGCCTGAAGGATTATCAATCCTCCAAACATCTTTTATATTTGCACTATTTATATAAGAGTTTAATAATTCACACGACTTGGATTTTGTTTTCCTTTGAGTTGAAGATCTATCCAAATAAGGATCTAATGTACAATTTAAATCTCCTCCAATTATCAAGTTATATTGTCCAAATTCTGGAATGGTATTAAATATATTTTTTAAAAATAACGGATTATCAAAATTTGGTGCATAGACATTCACCAATATCAATTTTGTAGAATATAGTTCTCCCACTAATATAACATATCTACCTTCAGTGTCGACTATAGAGGAAGTATGTATAAATGGTATACCCTTACGAATTAAAATAGCAACACATCTTGATTTAAAGGGGAACGATGAATGAAATACTTTATCAATCCATTTGCCTTTCAGTCTATTATGTGCTACATTTTTTAGATGAGTTTCCTGAAGGAACATTATGTCTGCATCAATAGATTTTAAATGTGAAAGTACTTTACCTCTTTTAATTGGTTCATTAACACCCTTGACATTCCAACTACAAAATGTAATACCTTTACCCCCTGTTTTCCTAATAGAATCTTGCATCTTAACCGATAAATAGTCTACAATAAAGCAAATGGTCTGGCACCCGGACTACAACATTTTTCTTGAATGAAGGGTGGATGATCTTTTGTACTACGTAGAGTGTTTCCCGGAAATATCTCCCAAAAGTATATAAATTCTGAAAAATGACATAATAATAAAAGTTAAATCTAAAAAAAAAATCAATATATAAAAGGTTAAAAGAGTGCAGGAAAGAAGAAGAGACAACTAAAACTACAACTACAATTAGTGCAGTTAGTGTTAGCCACCCTAAGGTGGCAAAAAATCTAAGGACTTCCGTGAGATGTTAAAAAAAAATTAATACTAGCTCCGTTTTTTAACAAAGTTATTGTTTTTTGTTTTTTTTGGGGTTTGTGTTTGGGTCTGTGTTTGGGTTTGTGTTTGGGTCTGTGTTTGAGTCTGTGTTTGGGTCTGTGTTTGTGTTTGTGTTTGGGTTTGTGTTTGGGTTTGTGTTTGGGTCTGTCTTTGGGTTTGTGTTTGAGTCTGTGTTTGTGTTTGTGTTTGGGTCTGTGTTTGGGTTTGTGTTTGTGTTTGGGTTTGTGTTTGGGTATGTGTTTGGGTCTGTGTTTGGGTCTGTGTTTGTGTTTGGGTTTGTGTTTGGGTATGTGTTTGGGTCTGTGTTTGGGTTTGTGTTTGGGTTTGTGTTTGGGTCTGTGTTTGGGTTTGTGTTTGGGTTTGTGTTTGGGTTTGTGTTTGTGTTTGTGTTTGGGTCTGTGTTTGTGTTTGTGTTTGGGTTTGTGTTTGTGTTTGTGTTTGGGTTTGTGTTTGGGTTTGTGTTTGGGTCTGTGTTTGGGTTTGTGTTTGGGTCTGTGTTTGTGTTTGGGTCTCCCCCCCTCTCTCTCTCCCCCAGCTCTCTCCCCCCCTCTCTCTCTCCCCCAGCTCTATCTCTCCCCCTCTCTCTCTCCCCCCCAGCAATAAAAAACAGACGTCACCCTAATTGTGTGCGTGTGTGTGTGTGTGTGTGTGTGTGTGTGTGTGTGTGTGTGTGTGTGTGTGTGTGTGTGTGTGTGTGTGAGCTGACTGACTTACCCCAGTCTAGTAGACACTCCGACACTCCAGCAGTTGTGACCAAGCTTGCGATGGCCGTCTTTTATCTGCCTGCCTGCCTGCCTGCCACCCGCGCCAACCTGAAGGGCCCAAACACTTGTCTTACACTCAGCCCATAACAGATATTGATTAACCCCGTACATACATACATACTTATACGGAACAGGGATAAAGAATAAACAGGTGTCGTGCGTGTGTGCGCGCGCGCGTTATAAACAAGTGCTGTCTGTGAAAAAATCTTTATTGGTGTACGGTTCCTCCTGACATCCACCCACCCACCCACCGATCTATCAATCAATCAATCAATCTTTGATTTATTCTTATTATTAATAATATAAATTATTAATACTATAGTATTATTATTGTATTTACTACCCCCGGCATCACATTAGGATGACTTTTCAGGCTGCTGCAATGTTAAATGCAGTGATCGCCTTGCATTAAAGAAATATTGTAACACCCTGCGATGTGAAATGCAATAATAATACTGCAAAACCTCTCAAATGTTAAACGGGACTAATGCATCGTATTAGGATAACTTTGCAGGCTGCTGCAATGTTAAATGCAGTGATGGCCTTGCATTAAAGTCATCTAGCGACCCACAGTGGGTGTTAAATGCATTAAATTAATTGCAATAATTTTGCAAAACCTCTCAAATGTTAAATGCAACAAATGCATCGCATTAGGATGACTTTTCAGGCTGCTGCAATGTTAAATGCAGTGATCGCCTTGCATTAAAGAAATATTGCAACACCCTGCGATGTGAAATGCAATAATAATCCTGCAAAACCTCTCAAATGTTAAATGCGACTAATGCATCGTATTAGGATAACTTTGCAGGCTGCTGCATTGTTAAATGGAGCGCTGGCGTTGCATTAAAGCAATATTGCAACCCCCTGGGATGTTAAATGCAATATAATTAATTGCAATAATTTTGCAAATCCTCTCAAATGTTAAATGCAATTAGGCTCCTGCAATGTTAAATGCAGCGCAGGCCTTGCATTAAAGCAAAATTGCAGCTGTTCTGGGGTATTAACGCATTAAAATCATTGTAATAATCATGCAAAATCTCTCAAATTCCTGACATCCATCCACCCACCCACCGATCGATCAATCAATCAATCTTTGATTTATTCTTATTATTAATAATATAAATTATTATTACTATAGTATTATTATTGTATTTACTACCCCCGGCATCGCATTAGGATGACTTTTCAGGCTGCTGCAATGTTAAATGCAGTGATCGCCTTGCATTAAAGAAATATTGCAACACCCTGCGATGTGAAATGCAATAATAATAATCCTGCAAAACCTCTCAAATGTTAAATGCGACTAATGCATCATATTAGGATAACTTTGCAGGCTGCTGCATTGTTAAATGCAGCGCTGGTGTTGCATTAAAGCAATATTGCAACCCCTGGGATGTTAAATGCAATAAAATTAATTGCAATAATTTTGCAAATCCTCTCAAATGTTAAATGCAATTAGGCTCCTGCAATGTTAAATGCAGCGCAGGCCTTGCATTAAAGCAAAATTGCAGCTGTTCTGGGGTATTAAACGCATTAAAATCATGCAAAATCTCTCAAATTCCTGACATCCATCCACCCACCCACCGATCGATCAATCAATCAATCTTTGATTTATTCTTATTATTAATAATATAAATTATTATTACTATAGTATTATTATTGTATTTACTATCCCCAGCATCGCATTAGGATGACTTTTCAGGCTGCTGCAATGTTAAATGCAGTGATCGCCTTGCATTAAAGAAATATTGCAACACCCTGCGATGTGAAATGCAATAATAATCCTGCAAAACCTCTCAAATGTTAAACGTGACTAATGCATCGTATTACGATAACTTTGCAGGCTACTGCAATGTTAAATGCAGTGATGGCCTTGCATTAAAGTCATCTAGCGACCCCCAATGGATGTTATATGCATTAAATTAATTGCAATAATTTTGCAAAACCTCTCAAATGTTAAATGCAACAAATGCATCGCATTAGGGTAACTTTTCAGGCTGCTGCAATGTTAAATGCAGTGATCGCCTTGCATTAAAGAAATATTGCAGCTCCCTGCGATGTGAAATGCAATAATAATCCTGCAAAACCTCTCAAATGTTAAATGCGACTAATGCATCGTATTAGGATAACTTTGCAGGCTGCTGCATTGTTAAATGCAGCGCTGGCGTTGCATTAAAGCAATATTGCAACCCCCTGGGATGTTAAATGCAATAAAATTAATTGCAATAATTTTGCAAATCCTCTCAAATGTTAAATGCAATTAGGCTCCTGCAATGTTAAATGCAGCGCAGGCCTTGCATTAAAGCAAAATTGCAGCTGTTCTGGGGTATTAAACGCATTAAAATCATTGTAATAATCATGCAAAATCTCTCAAATTCCTGACATCCATCCACCCACCCACCCACCGATCGATCAATCAATCAATCTTTGATTTATTCTTATTATTAATAATATAAATTATTATTACTATAGTATTATTATTGTATTTACTACCCCCGGCATCGCATTAGGATGACTTTTCAGGCTGCTGCAATGTTAAATGCAGTGATCGCCTTGCATTAAAGAAATATTGCAACACCCTGCGATGTGAAATGCAATAATAATCCTGCAAAACCTCTCAAATGTTAAACGTGACTAATGCATCGATTTGGATAACTTTGCAGGCTACTGCAATGTTAAATGCAGTGATGGCCTTGCATTAAAGTCATCTAGCGACCCCCAATGGATGTTATATGCATTAAATTAATTGCAATAATTTTGCAAAACCTCTCAAATGTTAAATGCAACAAATGCATCGCATTAGGATGACTTTTCAGGCTGCTGCAATGTTAAATGCAGTGATCGCCTTGCATTAAAGAAATATTGCAACACCCTGCGATGTGAAATGCAATAATAATCCTGCAAAACCTCTCAAATGTTAAACGGGACTAATGCATCGTATTAGGATAACTTTGCAGGCTGCTGCAATGTTAAATGCAGTGATGGCCTTGCATTAAAGTCATCTAGCGACCCACAGTGGGTGTTAAATGCATTAAATTAATTGCAATAATTTTGCAAAACCTCTCAAATGTTAAATGCAACAAATGCATCGCATTAGGATGACTTTTCAGGCTGCTGCAATGTTAAATGCAGTGATCGCCTTGCATTAAAGAAATATTGCAACACCCTGCGATGTGAAATGCAATAATAATAATCCTGCAAAACTTCTCAAATGTTAAATGCGACTAATGCATCGTATTAGGATAACTTTGCAGGCTGCTGCATTGTTAAATGCAGCGCTGGCGTTGCATTAAAGCAATATTGCAAACCCCTGGGATGTTAAATGCAATAAAATTAATTGCAATAATTTTGCAAATCCTCTCAAATGTTAAATGCAATTAGGCTCCTGCAATGTTAAATGCATCGCAGGCCTTGCATTAAAGCAAAATTGCAGCTGTTCTGGGGTATTAAACGCATTAAAATCATTCTGATAATCATGCAAAATCTCTCAAATTCCTGACATCCATCCACCCACCCACCGATCGATCAATCAATCAATCTTTGATTTATTCATATTATTAATAATATAAATTATTATTACTATAGTATTATTATTGTATTTACTACCCCCGGCATCGCATTAGGATGACTTTTCAGGCTGCTGCAATGTTAAATGCAGTGATCGCCTTGCATTAAAGAAATATTGCAACACCCTGCGATGTGAAATGCAATAATAATCCTGCAAAACCTCTCAAATGTTAAACGTGACTAATGCATCGTATTAGGATAACTTTGCAGGCTACTGCAATGTTAAATGCAGTGATGGCCTTGCATTAAAGTCATCTAGCGACCCCCAATGGATGTTATATGCATTAAATTAATTGCAATAATTTTGCAAAACCTCTCAAATGTTAAATGCAACAAATGCATCGCATTAGGATTACTTTTCAGGCTGCTGCAATGTTAAATGCAGTGATCGCCTTGCATTAAAGAAATATTGCAACACCCTGCGATGTGAAATGCAATAATAATCCTGCAAAACCTCTCAAATGTTAAACGGGACTAATGCATCGTATTAGGATAACTTTGCAGGCTGCTGCAATGTTAAATGCAGTGATGGCCTTGCATTAAAGTCATCTAGCGACCCACAGTGGGTGTTAAATGCATTAAATTAATTGCAATAATTTTGCAAAACCTCTCAAATGTTAAATGCAACAAATGCATCGCATTAGGATGACTTTTCAGGCTGCTGCAATGTTAAATGCAGTGATCGCCTTGCATTAAAGAAATATTGCAACACCCTGCGATGTGAAATGCAATAATAATAATCCTGCAAAACCTCTCAAATGTTAAATGCGACTAATGCATCGTATTAGGATAACTTTGCAGGCTGCTGCATTGTTAATTGCAGCGCTGGCGTTGCATTAAAGGAATATTGCAACCCCTGGGATGTTAAATGCAATAAAATTAATTGCAATAATTTTGCAAATCCTCTCAAATGTTAAATGCAATTAGGCTCCTGCAATGTTAAATGCAGCGCAGGCCTTGCATTAAAGCAAAATTGCAGCTGTTCTGGGGTATTAAACGCATTAAAATCATTGTAATAATCATGCAAAATCTCTCAAATTCCTGACATCCATCCACCCACCCACCGATCGATCAATCAATCAATCTTTGATTTATTCTTATTATTAATAATATAAATTATTATTACTATAGTATTATTATTGTATTTACTACCCCCGGCATCGCATTAGGGTGACTTTTCAGGCTGCTGCAATGTTAAATGCAGTGATCGCCTTGCATTAAAGAAATATTGCAACACCTTGCGATGTGAAATGCAATAATAATCCTGCAAAACCTCTCAAATGTTAAACGTGACTAATGCATCATATTAGGATAACTTTGCAGGCTACTGCAATGTTAAATGCAGTGATGGCCTTGCATTAAAGTCATCTAGCGACCCCCAATGGATGTTATATGCATTAAATTAATTGCAATAATTTTGCAAAACCTCTCAAATGTTAAATGCAACAAATGCATCGCATTAGGATGACTTTTCAGGCTGCTGCAATGTTAAATGCAGTGATCGCCTTGCATTAAAGAAATATTGCAACACCCTGCGATGTGAAATGCAATAATAATCCTGCAAAACCTCTCAAATGTTAAACGGGACTAATGCATCATATTAGGATAACTTTGCAGGCTGCTGCAATGTTAAATGCAGTGATGGCCTTGCATTAAAGTCATCTAGCGCCCCACAGTGGGTGTTAAATGCATTAAATTAATTGCAATAATTTTGCAAAACCTCTCAAATGTTAAATGCATCGAATGCATCAAATGCATCGCATTAGGATGACTTTTCAGGCTGCTGCAATGTTAAATGCAGTGATCGCCTTGCATTAAAGAAATATTGCAACACCCTGCGATGTGAAATGCAATAATAATAATCCTGCAAAACCTCTCAAATGTTAAATGCGACTAATGCATCGTATTAGGATAACTTTGCAGGCTGCTGCATTGTTAAATGCAGCGCTGGCGATGCATTAAAGCAATATTGCAACCCCCTGGGATGTTAAATGCAATAAAATTAATTGCAATAATTTTGCAAATCCTCTCAAATGTTAAATGCAATTAGGCTCCTGCAATGTTAAATGCAGCGCAGGCCTTGCATTAAAGCAAAATTGCAGCTGTTCTGGGGTATTAAACGCATTAAAATCATTGTAATAATCATGCAAAATCTCTCAAATTCCTGACATCCATCCACCCACCCACCGATCGATCAATCAATCAATCTTTGATTCATTCTTATTATTAATAATATAAATTATTATTACTATAGTATTATTATTGTATTTACTACCCCCGGCATCGCATTAGGATGACTTTTCAGGCTGCTGCAATGTTAAATGCAGTGATCGCCATGCATTAAAGAAATATTGCAACACCCTGCGATGTGAAATGCAATAGTAATCCTGCAAAACCTCTCAAATGTTAAACGTGACTAATGCATCGTATTAGGATAACTTTGCAGGCTACTGCAATGTTAAATGCAGTGATGGCCTTGCATTAAAGTCATCTAGCGACCCCCAATGGATGTTATATGCATTAAATTAATTGCAATAATTTTGCAAAACCTCTCAAATGTTAAATGCAACAAATGCATCGCATTAGGATGACTTTTCAGGCTGCTGCAATGTTAAATGCAGTGATCGCCTTGCATTAAAGAAATATTGCAAAACCCTGCGATGTGAAATGCAATAATAATCCTGCAAAACCTCTCAAATGTTAAACGGGACTAATGCATCGTATTAGGATAACTTTGCAGGCTGCTGCAATGTTAAATGCAGTGATGGCCTTGCATTAAAGTCATCTAGCGACCAACAGTGGGTGTTAAATGCATTAAATTAATTGCAATAATTTTGCAAAACCTCTCAAATGTTAAATGCAACAAATACATCGCATTAGGATGACTTTTCAGGCTGCTGCAATGTTAAATGCAGTGATCGCCTTGCATTAAAGAAATATTGCAACACCCTGCGATGTGAAATGCAATAATAATAATCCTGCAAAACCTCTCAAATGTTAAATGCGACTAATGCATCGTATTAGGATAACTTTGCAGGCTGCTGCATTAGTCCCGTTTAACATTTGAGAGGTTTTGCAGGATTATTGTTAAATGCAGCACTGGCATTGCATTAAAGTAATATTGCAACCCCCTGGGATGTTAAATGCAATAAAATTAATTGCAATAATTTTGCAAATCCTCTCAAATATTAAATGCAATTAGGCTCCTGCAATGCTAAATGCAGCGCAGGCCTTGCATTAAAGCAAAATTGCAGCTGTTCTGGGGTATTAAACGCATTAAAATCATTGTAATAATCATGCAAAATTTCTCAAATTCCTGACATCCATCCACCCACCCACCGATCGATCAATCAATCAATCTTTGATTTATTCTTATTATTAATAATATAAATTATTA
Organism: Rhinoraja longicauda; assembly: GCF_053455715.1. Classification (NCBI taxonomy): domain Eukaryota; kingdom Metazoa; phylum Chordata; class Chondrichthyes; order Rajiformes; family Arhynchobatidae; genus Rhinoraja; species Rhinoraja longicauda. The sequence continues at coordinate 32,162 of NW_027601649.1, forward strand.
TTACTATAGTATTATTATTGTATTTACTACCCCCGGCATCGCATTAGGATGACTTTTCACGCTGCTGCAATGTTAAATGCAGTGATCGCCTTGCATTAAAGAAATATTGCAACACCCTGCGATGTGAAATGCAATAATAATCCTGCAAAACCTCTCAAATGTTAAACGTGACTAATGCATCGTATTAGGATAACTTTGCAGGCTACTGCAATGTTAAATGCAGTGATGGCCTTGCATTAAAGTCATCTAACGACCCCCAATGGATGTTATATGCATTAAATTAATTGCAATAATTTTGCAAAACCTCTCAAATGTTAAATGCAACAAATGCATCGTATTAGGATGACTTTTCAGGCTGCTGCAATGTTAAATGCAGTGATCGCCTTGCATTAAAGAAATATTGCAACACCCTGCGATGTGAAATGCAATAATAATCCTGCAAAACCTCTCAAATGTTAAACGGGACTAATGCATCGTATTAGGATAACTTTGCAGGCTGCTGCAATGTTAAATGCAGTGATGGCCTTGCATTAAAGTCATCTAGCGACCCACAGTGGGTGTTAAATGCATTAAATTAATTGCAATAATTTTGCAAAACCTCTCAAATGTTAAATGCAACAAATGCATCGCATTAGGATGACTTTTCAGGCTGCTGCAATGTTAAATGCAGTGATCGCCTTGCATTAAAGAAATATTGCAACACCCTGCGATGTGAAATGCAATTATAATAATCCTGCAAAACCTCTCAAATGTTAAATGCGACTAATGCATCGTATTAGGATAACTTTGCAGGCTGCTGCATTGTTAAATGCAGCGCTGGCGTTGCATTAAAGCAATATTGCAACCCCCTGGGATGTTAAATGCAATAAAATTAATTGCAATAATTTTGCAAATCCTCTCAAATGTTAAATGCAATTAGGCTCCTGCAATGTTAAATGCAGCGCAGGCCTTGCATTAAAGCAAAATTGCAGCTGTTCTGGGGTATTAAACGCATTAAAATCATTGTAATAATCATGCAAAATCTCTCAAATTCCTGACATCCATCCACCCACCCACCGATCGATCAATCAATCAATCTTTGATTTATTCTTATTATTAATAATATAAATTATTATTACTATAGTATTATTATTGTATTTACTACCCCCGGCATCGCATTAGGATGACTTTTCAGGCTGCTGCAATGTTAAATGCAGTGATCGCCTTGCATTAAAGAAATATTGCAACACCCTGCGATTGAAATGCAATAATAATCCTGCAAAACCTCTCAAATGTTAAATGTGACTAATGCATCGTATTAGGATAACTTTGCAGGCTACTGCAATGTTAAATGCAGTGATGGCCTTGCATTAAAGTCATCTAGCGACCCCCAATGGATGTTATATGCATTAAATTAATTGCAATAATTTTGCAAAACCTCTCAAATGTTAAATGCAACAAATGCATCGTATTAGGATGACTTTTCAGGCTGCTGCAATGTTAAATGCAGTGATCGCCTTGCATTAAAGAAATATTGCAACACCCTGCGATGTGAAATGCAATAATAATCCTGCAAAACCTCTCAAATGTTAAACGGGACTAATGCATCGTATTAGGATAACTTTGCAGGCTGCTGCAATGTTAAATGCAGTGATGGCCTTGCATTAAAGTCATCTAGCGACCCACAGTGGGTGTTAAATGCATTAAATTAATTGCAATAATTTTGCAAAACCTCTCAAATGTTAAATGCAACAAATGCATCGCATTAGGATGACTTTTCAGGCTGCTGCAATGTTAAATGCAGTGATCGCCTTGCATTAAAGAAATATTGCAACACCCTGCGATGTGAAATGCAATAATAATAATCCTGCAAAACCTCTCAAATGTTAAATGCGACTAATGCATCGTATTAGGATAACTTTGCAGGCTGCTGCATTGTTAAATGCAGCGCTGGCGTTGCATTAAAGCAATATTGCAACCCCCTGGGATGTTAAATGCAATAAAATTAATTGCAATAATTTTGCAAATCCTCTCAAATGTTAAATGCAATTAGGCTCCTGCAATGTTAAATGCAGCGCAGGCCTTGCATTAAAGCAAAATTGCAGCTGTTCTGGGGTATTAAACGCATTAAAATCATTGTAATAATCATGCAAAATCTCTCAAATTCCTGACATCCATCCACCCACCCACCAATCGATCAATCAATCAATCTTTGATTTATTCTTATTATTAATAATATAAATTATTATTACTATAGTATTATTATTGTATTTACTACCCCCTGCATCGCATTAGGATGACTTTTCAGGCTGCTGCAATGTTAAATGCAGTGATCGCCTTGCATTAAAGAAATATTGCAACACCCTGCGATGTGAAATGCAATAATAATCCTGCAAAACCTCTCAAATGTTAAACGTGACTAATGCATCGTATTAGGATAACTTTGCAGGCTACTGCAATGTTAAATGCAGTGATGGCCTTGCATTAAAGTCATCTAGCGACCCCCAATGGATGTTATATGCATTAAATTAATTGCAATAATTTTGCAAAACCTCTCAAATGTTAAATGCAACTAATGCATCGCATTAGGATGACTTTTCAGGCTGCTGCAATGTTAAATGCAGTGATCGCCTTGCATTAAAGAAATATTGCAACACCCTGCGATGTGAAATGCAATAATAATCCTGCAAAACCTCTCAAATGTTAAACGGGACTAATGCATCGTATTAGGATAACTTTGCAGGCTGCTGCAATGTTAAATGCAGTGATGGCCTTGCATTAAAGTCATCTAGCGACCAACAGTGGGTGTTAAATGCATTAAATTAATTGCAATAATTTTGCAAAACCTCTCAAATGTTAAATGCAACAAATGCATCGCATTAGGATGACTTTTCAGGCTGCTGCAATGTTAAATGCAGTGATCGCCTTGCATTAAAGAAATATTGCAACACCCTGCGATGTGAAATGCAATAATAATAATCCTGCAAAACCTCTCAAATGTTAAATGCAACTAATGCATCGTATTAGGATAACTTTGCAGGCTGCTGCATTGTTAAATGCAGCACTGGCGTTGCATTAAAGCAATATTGCAACCCCTGGGATGTTAAATGCAATAAAATTAATTGCCATAATTTTGCAAATCCTCTCAAATGTTAAATGCAATTAGGCTCCTGCAATGTTAAATGCAGCGCAGGCCTTGCATTAAAGCAAAATTGCAGCTGTTCTGGGGTATTAAACGCATTAAAATCATTGTAATAATCATGCAAAATCTCTCAAATTCCTGACATCCATCCACCCACCCACCAATCGATCAATCAATCAATCTTTGATTTATTCTTATTATTAATAATATAAATTATTATTACTATAGTATTATTATTGTATTTACTACCCCCGGCATCGCATTAGGATGACTTTTCAGGCTGCTGCAATGTTAAATGCAGTGATCGCCTTGCATTAAAGAAATATTGCAACACCCTGCGATGTGAAATGCAATAATAATCCTGCAAAACCTCTCAAATGTTAACGGGACTAATGCATCGTATTAGGATAACTTTGCAGGCTGCTGCAATGTTAAATGCAGTGATGGCCTTGCATTAAAGTCATCTAGCGACCCACAGTGGGTGTTAAATGCATTAAATTAATTGCAATAATTTTGCAAAACCTCTCAAATGTTAAATGCAACAAATGCATCGCATTAGGATGACTTTTCAGGCTGCTGCAATGTTAAATGCAGTGATCGCCTTGCATTAAAGAAATATTGCAACACCCTGCGATGTGAAATGCAATAATAATCCTGCAAAACCTCTCAAATGTTAAACGGGACTAATGCATCGTATGAGGATAACTTTGCAGGCTGCTGCAATGTTAAATGCAGTGATGGCCTTGCATTAAAGTCATCTAGCGACCCACAGTGGGTGTTAAATGCATTAAATTAATTGCAATAATTTTGCAAAACCTCTCAAATGTTAAATGCAACAAATGCATCGCATTAGGATGACTTTTCAGGCTGCTGCAATGTTAAATGCAGTGATCGCCTTGCATTAAAGAAATATTGCAACACCCTGCGATGTGAAATGCAATAATAATAATCCTGCAAAACCTCTCAAATGTTAAATGCGACTAATGCATCGTATTAGGATAACTTTGCAGGCTGCTGCATTGTTAAATGCAGCGCTGGCGTTGCATTAAAGCAATATTGCAACCCCCTGGGATGTTAAATGCAATAAAATTAATTGCAATAATTTTGCAAATCCTCTCAAATGTTAAATGCAATTAGGCTCCTGCAATGTTAAATGCAGCGCAGGCCTTGCATTAAAGCAAAATTGCAGCTGTTCTGGGGTATGAAACGCATTAAAATCATTGTAATAATCATGCAAAATCTCTCAAATTCCTGACATCCATCCACCCACCCACCGATCGATCAATCAATCAATCTTTGATTTATTCTTATTATTAATAATATAAATTATTATTACTATAGTATTATTATTGTATTTACTACCCCCGGCATCGCATTAGGATGACTTTTCAGGCTGCTGCAATGTTAAATGCAGTGATCGCCTTGCATTAAAGAAATATTGCAACACCCTGCGATGTGAAATGCAATAATAATCCTGCAAAACCTCTCAAATGTTAAACGGGACTAATGCATCGTATTAGGATAACTTTGCAGGCTGCTGCAATGTTAAATGCAGTGATGGCCTTGCATTAAAGTCATCTAGCGACCCACAGTGGGTGTTAAATGCATTAAATTAATTGCAATAATTTTGCAAAACCTCTCAAATGTTAAATGCAACAAATGCATCGCATTAGGATGACTTTTCAGGCTGCTGCAATGTTAAATGCAGTGATCGCCTTGCATTAAAGAAATATTGCAACACCCTGCGATGTGAAATGCAATAATAATCCTGCAAAACCTCTCAAATGTTAAACGGGACTAATGCATCGTATGAGGATAACTTTGCAGGCTGCTGCAATGTTAAATGCAGTGATGGCCTTGCATTAAAGCCATCTAGCGACCCACAGTGGGTGTTAAATGCATTAAATTAATTGCAATAATTTTGCAAAACCTCTCAAATGTTAAATGCAACAAATGCATCGCATTAGGATGACTTTTCAGGCTGCTGCAATGTTAAATGCAGTGATCGCCTTGCATTAAAGAAATATTGCAACACCCTGCGATGTGAAATGCAATAATAATAATCCTGCAAAACCTCTCAAATGTTAAATGCGACTAATGCATCGTATTAGGATAACTTTGCAGGCTGCTGCATTGTTAAATGCAGCGCTGGCGTTGCATTAAAGCAATATTGCAACCCCCTGGGATGTTAAATGCAATAAAATTAATTGCAATAATTTTGCAAATCCTCTCAAATGTTAAATGCAATTAGGCTCCTGCAATGTTAAATGCAGCGCAGGCCTTGCATTAAAGCAAAATTGCAGCTGTTCTGGGGTATGAAACGCATTAAAATCATTGTAATAATCATGCAAAATCTCTCAAATTCCTGACATCCATCCACCCACCCACCGATCGATCAATCAATCAATCTTTGATTTATTCTTATTATTAATAATATAAATTATTATTACTATAGTATTATTATTGTATTTACTACCCCCGGCATCGCATTAGGATGACTTTTCAGGCTGCTGCAATGTTAAATGCAGTGATCGCCTTGCATTAAAGAAATATTGCAACACCCTGCGATGTGAAATGCAATAATAATCCTGCAAAACCTCTCAAATGTTAAACGTGACTAATGCATCGTATTAGGATAACTTTGCAGGCTACTGCAATGTTAAATGCAGTGATGGCCTTGCATTAAAGTCATCTAGCGACCCCCAATGGATGTTATATGCATTAAATTAATTGCAATAATTTTGCAAAACCTCTCAAATGTTAAATGCAACAAATGCATCGCATTAGGATGACTTTTCAGGCTGCTGCAATGTTAAATGCAGTGATCGCCTTGCATTAAAGAAATATTGCAACACCCTGCGATGTGAAATGCAATAATAATCCTGCAAAACCTCTCAAATGTTAAACGGGACTAATGCATCGTATGAGGATAACTTTGCAGGCTGCTGCAATGTTAAATGCAGTGATGGCCTTGCATTAAAGTCATCTAGCGACCCACAGTGGGTGTTAAATGCATTAAATTAATTGCAATAATTTTGCAAAACCTCTCAAATGTTAAATGCAACAAATGCATCGCATTAGGATGACTTTTCAGGCTGCTGCAATGTTAAATGCAGTGATCGCCTTGCATTAAAGAAATATTACAACACCCTGCGATGTGAAATGCAATAATAATAATCCTGCAAAACCTCTCAAATGTTAAATGCGACTAATGCATCGTATTAGGATAACTTTGCAGGCTGCTGCATTGTTAAATGCAGCGCTGGCGTTGCATTAAAGCAATATTGCAACCCCCTGGGATGTTAAATGCAATAAAATTAATTGCAATAATTTTGCAAATCCTCTCAAATGTTAAATGCAATTAGGCTCCTGCAATGTTAAATGCAGCGCAGGCCTTGCATTAAAGCAAAATTGCAGCTGTTCTGGGGTATGAAACGCATTAAAATCATTGTAATAATCATGCAAAATCTCTCAAATTCCTGACATCCATCCACCCACCCACCGATCGATCAATCAATCAATCTTTGATTTATTCTTATTATTAATAATATAAATTATTATTACTATAGTATTATTATTGTATTTACTACCCCCGGCATCGCATTAGGATGACTTTTCAGGCTGCTGCAATGTTAAATGCAGTGATCGCCTTGCATTAAAGAAATATTGCAACACCCTGCGATGTGAAATGCAATAATAATCCTGCAAAACCTCTCAAATGTTAAACGTGACTAATGCATCGTATTTGGATAACTTTGCAGGCTACTGCAATGTTAAATGCAGTGATGGCCTTGCATTAAAGTCATCTAGCGACCCCCAATGGATGTTATATGCATTAAATTAATTGCAATAATTTTGCAAAACCTCTCAAATGTTAAATGCAACAAATGCATCGCATTAGGATGACTTTTCAGGCTGCTGCAATGTTAAATGCAGTGATCGCCTTGCATTAAAGAAATATTGCAACACCCTGCGATGTGAAATGCAATAATAATCCTGCAAAACCTCTCAAATGTTAAACGGGACTAATGCATCATATTAGGATAACTTTGCAGGCTGCTGCAATGTTAAATGCAGTGATGGCATTGCATTAAAGTCATCTAGCGACCCACAGTGGGTGTTAAATGCATTAAATTAATTGCAATAATTTTGCAAAACCTCTCAAATGTTAAATGCAACAAATGCATCGCATTAGGATGACTTTTCAGGCTGCTGCAATGTTAAATGCAGTGATCGCCTTGCATTAAAGAAATATTGCAACAGCCTGCGATGTGAAATGCAATAATAATAATCCTGCAAAACCTCTCAAATGTTAAATGCGACTAATGCATCGTATTAGGATAACTTTGCAGGCTGCTGCATTGTTAAATGCAGCGCTGGCGTTGCATTAAAGCAATATTGCAACCCCCTGGGATGTTAAATGCAATAAAATTAATTGCAATAATTTTGCAAATCCTCTCAAATGTTAAATGCAACAAATGCATCGCATTAGGATGACTTTTCAGGCTGCTGCAATGTTAAATGCAGTGATCGCCTTGCATTAAAGAAATATTGCAACAGCCTGCGATGTGAAATGCAATAATAATAATCCTGCAAAACCTCTCAAATGTTAAATGCGACTAATGCATCGTATTAGGATAACTTTGCAGGCGTTGCATTAAAGCAATATTGCAACCCCCTGGGATGTTAAATGCAATAAAATTAATTGCAATAATTTTGCAAATCCTCTCAAATGTTAAATGCAATTAGGCTCCTGCAATGTTAAATGCAGCGCAGGCCTTGCATTAAAGCAAAATTGCAGCTGTTCTGGGGTATTAAACGCATTAAAATCATTGTAATAATCATGCAAAATCTCTCAAATTCCTGACATCCATCCACCCACCCACCGATCGATCAATCAATCAATCTTTGATTTATTCTTATTATTAATAATATAAATTATTATTACTATAGTATTATTATTGTATTTACTACCCCCGGCATCGCATTAGGATGACTTTTCAGGCTGCTGCAATGTTAAATGCAGTGATCGCCTTGCATTAAAGAAATATTGCAACACCCTGCGATGTGAAATGCAATAATAATCCTGCAAAACCTCTCAAATGTTAAACGTGACTAATGCATCGTATTAGGATAACTTTGCAGGCTACTGCAATGTTAAATGCAGTGATGGCCTTGCATTAAAGGCATCTAGCGACCCCCAATGGATGTTATATGCATTAAATTAATTGCAATAATTTTGCAAAACCTCTCAAATGTTAAATGCAACAAATGCATCGCATTAGGATGACTTTTCAGGCTGCTGCAATGTTAAATGCAGTGATCGCCTTGCATTAAAGAAATATTGCAACACCCTGCGATGTGAAATGCAATAATAATCCTGCAAAACCTCTCAAATGTTAAACAGGACTAATGCATCGTATTAGGATAACTTTGCAGGCTGCTGCAATGTTAAATGCAGTGATGGCCTTGCATTAAAGTCATCTAGCGACCCACAGTGGGTGTTAAATGCATTAAATTAATTGCAATAATTTTGCAAAACCTCTCAAATGTTAAATGCAACAAATGCATCGCATTAGGATGACTTTTCAGGCTGCTGCAATGTTAAATGCAGTGACCGCCTTGCATTAAAGAAATATTGCAACAGCCTGCAATGTGAAATGCAATAATAATAATCCTGCAAAACCTCTCAAATGTTAAATGCGACTAATGCATCGTATTAGGATAACTTTGCAGGCTGCTGCATTGTTAAATGCAGCGCTGGCGTTGCATTAAAGCAATATTGCAACTCCCTGGGATGTTAAATGCAATAAAATTAATTGCAATAATTTTGCAAATCCTCTCAAATGTTAAATGCAATTAGGCTCCTGCAATGTTAAATGCAGCGCAGGCCTTGCATTAAAGCAAAATTGCAGCTGTTCTGGGGTATTAAACGCATTAAAATCATTGTAATAATCATGCAAAATCTCTCAAATTCCTGACATCCATCCACCCACCCACCGATCGATCAATCAATCAATCTTTGATTTATTCTTATTATTAATAATATAAATTATTATTACTATAGTATTATTATTGTATTTACTACCCCCGGCATCGCATTAGGATGACTTTTCAGGCTGCTGCAATGTTAAATGCAGTGATCGCCTTGCATTAAAGAAATATTGCAACACCCTGCGATGTGAAATGCAATAATAATCCTGCAAAACCTCTCAAATGTTAAACGTGACTAATGCATCGTATTAGGATAACTTTGCAGGCTACTGCAATGTTAAATGCAGTGATGGCCTTGCATTAAATTCATCTAGCGACCCCCAATGGATGTTATATGCATTAAATTAATTGCAATAATTTTGCAAAACCTCTCAAATGTTAAATGCAACAAATGCATCGCATTAGGATGACTTTTCAGGCTGCTGCAATGTTAAATGCAGTGATCGCCTTGCATTAAAGAAATATTGCAACACCCTGCGATGTGAAATGCAATAATAATCCTGCAAAACCTCTCAAATGTTAAACGGGACTAATGCATCGTATTAGGATAACTTTGCAGGCTGCTGCAATGTTAAATGCAGTGATGGCCTTGCATTAAAGTCATCTAGCGACCCACAGTGGGTGTTAAATGCATTAAATTAATTGCAATAATTTTGCAAAACCTCTCAAATGTTAAATGCAACAAATGCATCGCATTAGGATGACTTTTCAGGCTGCTGCAATGTTAAATGCAGTGATCGCCTTGCATTAAAGAAATATTGCAACACCCTGCGATGTGAAATGCAATAATAATAATCCTGCAAAACCTCTCAAATGTTAAATGCGACTAATGCATCGTATTAGGATAACTTTGCAGGCTGCTGCATTGTTAAATGCAGCGCTGGCGTGGCATTAAAGCAATATTGCAACCCCCTGGGATGTTAAATGCAATAAAATTAATTGCAATAATTTTGCAAATCCTCTCAAATGTTAAATGCAATTAGGCTCCTGCAATGTTAAATGCAGCGCAGGCCTTGCATTAAAGCAAAATTGCAGCTGTTCTGGGGTATTAAACGCATTAAAATCATTGTAATAATCATGCAAAATCTCTCAAATTCCTGACATCCATCCACCCACCCACCGATCGATCAATCAATCAATCTTTGATTTATTCTTATTATTAATAATATAAATTATTATTACTATAGTATTATTATTGTATTTACTACCCCGGCATCGCATTAGGATGACTTTTCAGGCTGCTGCAATGTTAAATGCAGTGATCGCCTTGCATTAAAGAAATATTGCAACACCCTGCGATGTGAAATGCAATAATAATCCTGCAAAACCTCTCAAATGTTAAACGTGACTAATGCATCGTATTAGGATAACTTTGCAGGCTACTGCAATGTTAAATGCAGTGATGGCCTTGCATTAAAGTCATCTAGCGACCCCCAATGGATGTTATATGCATTAAATTAATTGCAATAATTTTGCAAAACCTCTCAAATGTTAAATGCAACAAATGCATCGCATTAGGATGACTTTTCAGGCTGCTGCAATGTTAAATGCAGTGATTGCCTTGCATTAAAGAAATATTGCAACACCCTGCGATGTGAAATGCAATAATAATCCTGCAAAACCTCTCAAATGTTAAACGGGACTAATGCATCGTATTAGGATAACTTTGCAGGCTGCTGCAATGTTAAATGCAGTGATGGCCTTGCATTAAAGTCATCTAGCGACCCACAGTGGGTGTTAAATGCATTAAATTAATTGCAATAATTTTGCAAAACCTCTCAAATGTTAAATGCAACAAATGCATCGCATTAGGATGACTTTTCAGGCTGCTGCAATGTTAAATGCAGTGATCGCCTTGCATTAAAGAAATATTGCAACAGCCTGCGATGTGAAATGCAATAATAATAATCCTGCAAAACCTCTCAAATGTTAAATGCGACTAATGCATCGTATTAGGATAACTTTGCAGGCTGCTGCATTGTTAAATGCAGCGCTGGCGTTGCATTAAAGCAATATTGCAACCCCCTGGGATGTTAAATGCAATAAAATTAATTGCAATAATTTTGCAAATCCTCTCAAATGTTAAATGCAATTAGGCTCCTGCAATGTTAAATGCAGCGCAGGCCTTGCATTAAAGCAAAATTGCAGCTGTTCTGGGGTATTAAACGCATTAAAATCATTGTAATAATCATGCAAAATCTCTCAAATTCCTGACATCCATCCACCCACCCACCGATCGATCAATCAATCAATCTTTGATTCATTCTTATTATTAATAATATAAATTATTATTACTATAGTATTATTATTGTATTTACTACCCCCGGCATCGCATTAGGATGACTTTTCAGGCTGCTGCAATGTTAAATGCAGTGATCGCCTTGCATTAAAGAAATATTGCAACACCCTGCGATGTGAAATGCAATAATAATCCTGCAAAACCTCTCAAATGTTAAACGTGACTAATGCATCGTATTAGGATAACTTTGCAGGCTACTGCAATGTTAAATGCAGTGATGGCCTTGCATTAAAGTCATCTAGCGACCCCCAATGGATGTTATATGCATTAAATTAATTACAATAATTTTGCAAAACCTCTCAAATGTTAAATGCAACAAATGCATCGCATTAGGATGACTTTTCAGGCTGCTGCAATGTTAAATGCAGTGATCGCCTTGCATTAAAGAAATATTGCAACACCCTGCGATGTGTAATGCAATAATAATCCTGCAAAACCTCTCAAATGTTAAACGGGACTAATGCATCGTATTAGGATAACTTTGCAGGCTGCTGCAATGTTAAATGCAGTGATGGCCTTGCATTAAAGTCATCTAGCGACCCACAGTGGGTGTTAAATGCATTAAATTAATTGCAATAATTTTGCAAAACCTCTCAAATGTTAAATGCAACAAATGCATCGCATTAGGATGACTTTTCAGGCTGCTGCAATGTTAAATGCAGTGATCGCCTTGCATTAAAGAAATATTGCAACAGCCTGCGATGTGAAATGCAATAATAATAATTCTGCAAAACCTCTCAAATGTTAAATGCGACTAATGCATCGTATTAGGATAACTTTGCAGGCTGCTGCATTGTTAAATGCAGCGCTGGCGTTGCATTAAAGCAATATTGCAACCCCCTGGGATGTTAAATGCAATAAAATTAATTGCAATAATTTTGCAAATCCTCTCAAATGTTAAATGCAATTAGGCTCCTGCAATGTTAAATGCAGCGCAGGCCTTGCATTAAAGCAAAATTGCAGCTGTTCTGGGGTATTAAACGCATTAAAATCATTGTAATAATCATGCAAAATCTCTCAAATTCCTGACATCCATCCACCCACCCACCGATCGATCAATCAATCAATCTTTGATTTATTCTTATTATTAATAATATAAATTATTATTACTATAGTATTATTATTGTATTTACTACCCCCGGCATCGCATTAGGATGACTTTTCAGGCTGCTGCAATGTTAAATGCAGTGATCGCCTTGCATTAAAGAAATATTGCAACACCCTGCGATGTGAAATGCAATAATAATCCTGCAAAACCTCTCAAATGTTAAACGTGACTAATGCATCGTATTAGGATAACTTTGCAGGCTACTGCAATGTTAAATGCAGTGATGGCCTTGCATTAAAGGCATCTAGCGACCCCCAATGGATGTTATATGCATTAAATTAATTGCAATAATTTTGCAAAACCTCTCAAATGTTAAATGCAACAAATGCATCGCATTAGGATGACTTTTCAGGCTGCTGCAATGTTAAATGCAGTGATCGCCTTGCATTAAAGAAATATTGCAACACCCTGCGATGTGAAATGCAATAATAATCCTGCAAAACCTCTCAAATGTTCAACGGGACTAATGCATCGTATTAGGATAACTTTGCAGGCTGCTGCAATGTTAAATGCAGTGATGGCCTTGCATTAAAGTCATCTAGCGACCCACAGTGGGTGTTAAATGCATTAAATTAATTGCAATAATTTTGCAAAACCTCTCAAATGTTAAATGCAACAAATGCATCGCATTAGGATGACTTTTCAGGCTGCTGCAATGTTAAATGCAGTGATCGCCTTGCATTAAAGAAATATTGCAACAGCCTGCGATGTGAAATGCAATAATAATAATTCTGCAAAACCTCTCAAATGTTAAATGCGACTAATGCATCGTATTAGGATAACTTTGCAGGCTGCTGCATTGTTAAATGCAGCGCTGGCGTTGCATTAAAGCAATATTGCAACCCCCTGGGATGTTAAATGCAATAAAATTAATTGCAATAATTTTGCAAATCCTCTCAAATGTTAAATGCAATTAGGCTCCTGCAATGTTAAATGCAGCGCAGGCCTTGCATTAAAGCAAAATTGCAGCTGTTCTGGGGTATTAAACGCATTAAAATCATTGTAATAATCATGCAAAATCTCTCAAATTCCTGACATCCATCCACCCACCCACCGATCGATCAATCAATCAATCTTTGATTTATTCTTATTATTAATAATATAAATTATTATTACTATAGTATTATTATTGTATTTACTACCCCCGGCATCGCATTAGGATGACTTTTCAGGCTGCTGCAATGTTAAATGCAGTGATCGCCTTGCATTAAAGAAATATTGCAACACCCTGCGATGTGAAATGCAATAATAATCCTGCAAAACCTCTCAAATGTTAAACGTGACTAATGCATCGTATTAGGATAACTTTGCAGGCTACTGCAATGTTAAATGCAGTGATGGCCTTGCATTAAAGTCATCTAGCGACCCCCAATGGATGTTATATGCATTAAATTAATTGCAATAATTTTGCAAAACCTCTCAAATGTTAAATGCAACAAATGCATCGCATTAGGATGACTTTTCAGGCTGCTGCAATGTTAAATGCAGTGATCGCCTTGCATTAAAGAAATATTGCAACACCCTGCGATGTGTAATGCAATAATAATCCTGCAAAACCTCTCAAATGTTAAACGGGACTAATGCATCGTATTAGGATAACTTTGCAGGCTGCTGCAATGTTAAATGCAGTGATGGCCTTGCATTAAAGTCATCTAGCGACCCACAGTGGGTGTTAAATGCATTAAATTAATTGCAATCATTTTGCAAAACCTCTCAAATGTTAAATGCAACAAATGCATCGCATTAGGATGACTTTTCAGGCTGCTGCAATGTTAAATGCAGTGATCGCCTTGCATTAAAGAAATATTGCAACAGCCTGCGATGTGAAATGCAATAATAATAATTCTGCAAAACCTCTCAAATGTTAAATGCGACTAATGCATCGTATTAGGATAACTTTGCAGGCTGCTGCATTGTTAAATGCAGCGCTGGCGTTGCATTAAAGCAATATTGCAACCCCCTGGGATGTTAAATGCAATAAAATTAATTGCAATAATTTTGCAAATCCTCTCAAATGTTAAATGCAATTAGGCTCCTGCAATGTTAAATGCAGCGCAGGCCTTGCATTAAAGCAAAATTGCAGCTGTTCTGGGGTATTAAACGCATTAAAATCATTGTAATAATCATGCAAAATCTCTCAAATTCCTGACATCCATCCACCCACCCACCGATCGATCAATCAATCAATCTTTGATTTATTCTTATTATTAATAATATAAATTATTATTACTATAGTATTATTATTGTATTTACTACCCCCGGCATCGCATTAGGATGACTTTTCAGGCTGCTGCAATGTTAAATGCAGTGATCGCCTTGCATTAAAGAAATATTGCAACACCCTGCGATGTGAAATGCAATAATAATCCTGCAAAACCTCTCAAATGTTAAACGTGACTAATGCATCGTATTAGGATAACTTTGCAGGCTACTGCAATGTTAAATGCAGTGATGGCCTTGCATTAAAGTCATCTAGCGACCCCCAATGGATGTTATATGCATTAAATTAATTGCAATAATTTTGCAAAACCTCTCAAATGTTAAATGCAACAAATGCATCGCATTAGGATGACTTTTCAGGCTGCTGCAATGTTAAATGCAGTGATCGCCTTGCATTAAAGAAATATTGCAACACCCTGCGATGTGAAATGCAATAATAATCCTGCAAAACCTCTCAAATGTTAAACGGGACTAATGCATCGTATTAGGATAACTTTGCAGGCTGCTGCAATGTTAAATGCAGTGATCGCCTTGCATTAAAGAAATATTGCAACACCCTGCGATGTGAAATGCAATAATAATAATCCTGCAAAACCTCTCAAATGTTAAATGCGACTAATGCATCGTATTAGGATAACTTTGCAGGCTGCTGCATTGTTAAATGCAGCGCTGGCGTTGCATTAAAGCAATATTGCAACCCCTGGGATGTGAAATGCAATAAAATTAATTGCAATAATTTTGCAAATCCTCTCAAATGTTAAATGCAATTAGGCTCCTGCAATGTTAAATGCAGCGCAGGCCTTGCATTAAAGCAAAATTGCAGCTGTTCTGGGGTATTAAACGCATTAAAATCATTGTAATAATCATGCAAAATCTCTCAAATTCCTGACATCCATCCACCCACCCACCGATCGATCAATCAATCAATCTTTGATTTATTCTTATTATTAATAATATAAATTATTATTACTATAGTATTATTATTGTATTTACTACCCCCGGCATCGCATTAGGATGACTTTTCAGGCTGCTGCAATGTTAAATGCAGTGATCACCTTGCATTAAAGAAATATTGCAACACCCTGCGATGTGAAATGCAATAATAATCCTGCAAAACCTCTCAAATGTTAAACGTGACTAATGCATCGTATTAGGATAACTTTGCAGGCTACTGCAATGTTAAATGCAGTGATGGCCTTGCATTAAAGTCATCTAGCGACCCCCAATGGATGTTATATGCATTAAATTAATTACAATAATTTTGCAAAACCTCTCAAATGTTAAATGCAACAAATGCATCGCATTAGGATGACTTTTCAGGCTGCTGCAATGTTAAATGCAGTGATCGCCTTGCATTAAAGAAATATTGCAACACCCTGCGATGTGAAATGCAATAATAATCCTGCAAAACCTCTCAAATGTTAAACGGGACTAATGCATCGTATTAGGATAACTTTGCAGGCTGCTGCAATGTTAAATGCAGTGATGGCCTTGCATTAAAGTCATCTAGCGACCCACAGTGGGTGTTAAATGCATTAAATTAATTGCAATAATTTTGCAAAACCTCTCAAATGTTAAATGCAACAAATGCATCGCATTAGGATGACTTTTCAGGCTGCTGCAATGTTAAATGCAGTGATCGCCTTGCATTAAAGAAATATTGCAACACCCTGCGATGTGAAATGCAATAATAATAATCCTGCAAAACCTCTCAAATGTTAAATGCGACTAATGCATCGTATTAGGATAACTTTGCAGGCTGCTGCATTGTTAAATGCAGCGCTGGCGTTGCATTAAAGCAATATTGCAACCCCCTGGGATGTTAAATGCAATAAAATTAATTGCAATAATTTTGCAAATCCTCTCAAATGTTAAATGCAATTAGGCTCCTGCAATGTTAAATGCAGCGCAGGCCTTGCATTAAAGCAAAATTGCAGCTGTTCTGGGGTATTAAACGCATTAAAATCATTGTAATAATCATGCAAAATCTCTCAAATTCCTGACATCCATCCACCCACCCACCGATCGATCAATCAATCAATCTTTGATTTATTCTTATTATTAATAATATAAATTATTATTACTATAGTATTATTATTGTATTTACTACCCCCGGCATCGCATTAGGATGACTTTTCAGGCTGCTGCAATGTTAAATGCAGTGATCGCCTTGCATTAAAGAAATATTGCAACACCCTGCGATGTGAAATGCAATAATAATCCTGCAAAACCTCTCAAATGTTAAACGTGACTAATGCATCGTATTAGGATAACTTTGCAGGCTACTGCAATGTTAAATGCAGTGATGGCCTTGCATTAAAGTCATCTAGCGACCCCCAATGGATGTTATATGCATTAAATTAATTGCAATAATTTTGCAAAACCTCTCAAATGTTAAATGCAACAAATGCATCGCATTAGGATGACTTTTCAGGCTGCTGCAATGTTAAATGCAGTGATCGCCTTGCATTAAAGAAATATTGCAACACCCTGCGATGTGAAATGCAATAATAATCCTGCAAAACCTCTCAAATGTTAAACGGGACTAATGCATCGTATTAGGATAACTTTGCAGGCTGCTGCAATGTTAAATGCAGTGATCGCCTTGCATTAAAGAAATATTGCAACACCCTGCGATGTGAAATGCAATAATAATAATCCTGCAAAACCTCTCAAATGTTAAATGCGACTAATGCATCGTATTAGGATAACTTTGCAGGCTGCTGCATTGTTAAATGCAGCGCTGGCGTTGCATTAAAGCAATATTGCAACCCCTGGGATGTGAAATGCAATAAAATTAATTGCAATAATTTTGCAAATCCTCTCAAATGTTAAATGCAATTAGGCTCCTGCAATGTTAAATGCAGCGCAGGCCTTGCATTAAAGCAAAATTGCAGCTGTTCTGGGGTATTAAACGCATTAAAATCATTGTAATAATCATGCAAAATCTCTCAAATTCCTGACATCCATCCACCCACCCACCGATCGATCAATCAATCAATCTTTGATTTATTCTTATTATTAATAATATAAATTATTATTACTATAGTATTATTATTGTATTTACTACCCCCGGCATCGCATTAGGATGACTTTTCAGGCTGCTGCAATGTTAAATGCAGTGATCACCTTGCATTAAAGAAATATTGCAACACCCTGCGATGTGAAATGCAATAATAATCCTGCAAAACCTCTCAAATGTTAAACGTGACTAATGCATCGTATTAGGATAACTTTGCAGGCTACTGCAATGTTAAATGCAGTGATGGCCTTGCATTAAAGTCATCTAGCGACCCCCAATGGATGTTATATGCATTAAATTAATTACAATAATTTTGCAAAACCTCTCAAATGTTAAATGCAACAAATGCATCGCATTAGGATGACTTTTCAGGCTGCTGCAATGTTAAATGCAGTGATCGCCTTGCATTAAAGAAATATTGCAACACCCTGCGATGTGAAATGCAATAATAATCCTGCAAAACCTCTCAAATGTTAAACGGGACTAATGCATCGTATTAGGATAACTTTGCAGGCTGCTGCAATGTTAAATGCAGTGATGGCCTTGCATTAAAGTCATCTAGCGACCCACAGTGGGTGTTAAATGCATTAAATTAATTGCAATAATTTTGCAAAACCTCTCAAATGTTAAATGCAACAAATGCATCGCATTAGGATGACTTTTCAGGCTGCTGCAATGTTAAATGCAGTGATCGCCTTGCATTAAAGAAATATTGCAACACCCTGCGATGTGAAATGCAATAATAATAATCCTGCAAAACCTCTCAAATGTTAAATGCGACTAATGCATCGTATTAGGATAACTTTGCAGGCTGCTGCATTGTTAAATGCAGCGCTGGCGTTGCATTAATGCAATATTGCAACCCCCTGGGATGTTAAATGCAATAAAATTAATTGCAATAATTTTGCAAATCCTCTCAAATGTTAAATGCAATTAGGCTCCTGCAATGTTAAATGCAGCGCAGGCCTTGCATTAAAGCAAAATTGCAGCTGTTCTGGGGTATTAAACGCATTAAAATCATTGTAATAATCATGCAAAATCTCTCAAATTCCTGACATCCATCCACCCACCCACCGATCGATCAATCAATCAATCTTTGATTTATTCTTATTATTAATAATATAAATTATTATTACTATAGTAATATTATTGTATTTACTACCCCCGGCATCGCATTAGGATGACTTTTCAGGCTGCTGCAATGTTAAATGCAGTGATCGCCTTGCATTAAAGAAATATTGCAACACCCTGCGATGTGAAATGCAATAATAATCCTGCAAAACCTCTCAAATGTTAAACGTGACTAATGCATCGTATTAGGATAACTTTGCAGGCTACTGCAATGCTAAATGCAGTGATGGCCTTGCATTAAAGTCATCTAGCGACCCCCAATGGATGTTATATGCATTATATTAATTGCAATAATTTTTCAAAACCTCTCAAATGTTAAATGCAACAAATGCATCGCATTAGGATGACTTTTCAGGCTGCTGCAATGTTAAATGCAGTGATCGCCTTGCATTAAAGAAATATTGCAACACCCTGCGATGTGAAATGCAATAATAATCCTGCAAAACCTCTCAAATGTTAAACGGGACTAATGCATCGTATTAGGATAACTTTGCAGGCTGCTGCAATGTTAAATGCAGTGATGGCCTTGCATTAAAGTCATCTAGCGACCCACAGTGGGTGTTAAATGCATTAAATTAATTGCAATAATTTTGCAAAACCTCTCAAATGTTAAATGCAACAAATGCATCGCATTAGGATGACTTTTCAGGCTGCTGCAATGTTAAATGCAGTGATCGCCTTGCATTAAAGAAATAGTGCAACACCCTGCGATGTGAAATGCAATAATAATCCTGCAAAACCTCTCAAATGTTAAACGGGACTAATGCATCGTATTAGGATAACTTTGCAGGCTGCTGCAATGTTAAATGCAGTGATGGCCTTGCATTAAAGTCATCTAGCGACCCACAGTGGGTGTTAAATGCATTAAATTAATTGCAATAATTTTGCAAAACCTCTCAAATGTTAAATGCAACAAATGCATCGCATTAGGATGACTTTTCAGGCTGCTGCAATGTTAAATGCAGTGATCGCCTTGCATTAAAGAAATATTGCAACACCCTGCGATGTGAAATGCAATAATAATAATCCTGCAAAACCTCTCAAATGTTAAATGCGACTAATGCATCATATTAGGATAACTTTGCAGGCTGCTGCATTGTTAAATGCAGCGCTGGCGTTGCATTAAAGCAATATTGCAACCCCCTGGGATGTTAAATGCAATAAAATTAATTGCAATAATTTTGCAAATCCTCTCAAATGTTAAATGCAATTAGGCTCCTGCAATGTTAAATGCAGCGCAGGCCTTGCATTAAAGCAAAATTGCAGCTGTTCTGGGGTATTAAACGCATTAAAATCATTGTAATAATCATGCAAAATCTCTCAAATTCCTGACATCCATCCACCCACCCACCGATCGATCAATCAATCAATCTTTGATTTATTCTTATTATTAATAATATAAATTATTATTACTATAGTATTATTATTGTATTTACTACCCCCGGCATCGCATTAGGATGACTTTTCAGGCTGCTGCAATGTTAAATGCAGTGATCGCCTTGCATTAAAGAAATATTGCAACACCCTGCGATGTGAAATGCAATAATAATCCTGCAAAACCTCTCAAATGTTAAACGTGACTAATGCATCGTATTAGGATAACTTTGCAGGCTACTGCAATGTTAAATGCAGTGATGGCCTTGCATTAAAGTCATCTAGCGACCCCCAATGTATGTTATATGCATTAAATTAATTGCAATAATTTTGCAAAACCTCTCAAATGTTAAATGCAACAAATGCATCGCATTAGGATGACTTTTCAGGCTGCTGCAATGTTAAATGCAGTGATCACCTTGCATTAAAGAAATATTGCAACACCCTGCGATGTGAAATGCAATAATAATCCTGCAAAACCTCTCAAATGTTAAACGGGACTAATGCATCGTATTAGGATAACTTTGCAGGCTGCTCCAATGTTAAATGCAGTGATGGCCTTGCATTAAAGTCATCTATAATATTAATAATAATAATATTCATTTATTGTCATTGCAACGAGTACAACGAAATTAAAAAATAGCCAATCCTGACGGTGCGTACAAACATATATGCAATAAATGCAAAAACAAATAAATACATAAATACAATTTAATACAATTATATTAAGTACAAGATTTTTTAACGGTGTTGCCTAGTGCAAAGGTAGTGTTAAGTTCTCGTATGGCCCTGGGGTAAAAACAGTTCTTAAGTCTGTTTGTTCGGGATTTGATCGACCTGAAACGTCGACCAGAGGGCAGATGAACAAACAGACGGTGGCCGGGGTGGGATGGATCTTTTATTATTTTGCCTGCTCTACTGAGGCAGCGTAGTCTGAACAGGTGCTCCAGGGAGGGCAGTGAGCAGCCGATGATCTTCTGGGCCGTCGTGATGACCCTCTGAAGGGCCTTCCTGTCCTTTTCTGAGCAGCTGGCATACCATGTGGTTATACAGTATGCCAGCACACTCTCGATGGAGCAGCGATAGAAGGACAACATGAGCTTCTCCTGCAGGTTGGTTTTCCTGATTTTGCAAAACCTCTCAAATGTTAAATGCAACAAATGCATCGCATTAGGATGACTTTTAAGGCTGCTGCAATGTTAAATGCAGTGATCGCCTTGCATTAAAGAAATATTGCAACAGCCTGCGATGTGAAATGCAATAATAATAATCCTGCAAAACCTCTCAAATGTTAAATGCGACTAATGCATCGTATTAGGATAACTTTGCAGGCTGCTGCATTGTTAAATGCAGCGCTGGCGTTGCATTAAAGCAATATTGCAACCCCCTGGGATGTTAAATGCAATAAAATTAATTGCAATAATTTTGCAAATCCTCTCAAATGTTAAATGCAATTAGGCTCCTGCAATGTCAAATGCAGCGCAGGCCTTGCATTAAAGCAAAATTGCAGCTGTTCTGGGTTATTAAACGCATTAAAATCATTGTAATAATCATGCAAAATCTCTCAAATTCCTGACATCCATCCACCCACCCACCGATCGATCAATCAATCAATCTTTGATTTATTCTTATTATTAATAATATAAATTATTATTACTATAGTATTATTATTGTATTTACTACCCCCGGCATCGCATTAGGATGACTTTTCAGGCTGCTGCAATGTTAAATGCAGTGATCGCCTTGCATTAAAGAAATATTGCAACACCCTGCGATGTGAAATGCAATAATAATCCTGCAAAACCTCTCAAATGTTAAATGTGACTAATGCATCGTATTAGGATAACTTTGCAGGCTACTGCAATGTTAAATGCAGTGATGGCCTTGCATTAAAGTCATCTAGCGACCCCCAATGGATGTTATATGCATTAAATTAATTGCAATAATTTTGCAAAACCTCTCAAATGTTAAATGCAACAAATGCATCGCATTAGGATGACTTTTCAGGCTGCTGCAATGTTAAATGCAGTGATCGCCTTGCATTAAAGAAATATTGCAACAGCCTGCGATGTGAAATGCAATAATAATAATCCTGCAAAACCTCTCAAATGTTAAATGCGACTAATGCATCGTATTAGGATAACTTTGCAGGCTGCTGCATTGTTAAATGCAGCGCTGGCGTTGCATTAAAGCAATATTGCAACCCCCTGGGATGTTAAATGCAATAAAATTAATTGCAATAATTTTGCAAATCCTCTCAAATGTTAAATGCAATTAGGCTCCTGCAATGTCAAATGCAGCGCAGGCCTTGCATTAAAGCAAAATTGCAGCTGTTCTGGGGTATTAAACGCATTAAAATCATTGTAATAATCATGCAAAATCTCTCAAATTCCTGACATCCATCCACCCACCCACCGATCGATCAATCAATCAATCTTTGATTTATTCTTATTATTAATAATATAAATTATTATTACTATAGTATTATTATTGTATTTACTACCCCCGGCATCGCATTAGGATGACTTTTCAGGCTGCTGCAATGTTAAATGCAGTGATCGCCTTGCATTAAAGAAATATTGCAACACCCTGCGATGTGAAATGCAATAATAATCCTGCAAAACCTCTCAAATGTTAAACGTGACTAATGCATCGTATTAGGATAACTTTGCAGGCTACTGCAATGTTAAATGCAGTGATGGCCTTGCATTAAAGTCATCTAGCGACCCCCAATGGATGTTATATGCATTAAATTAATTGCAATAATTTTGCAAAACCTCTCAAATGTTAAATACAACAAATGCATCGCATTAGGATGACTTTTCAGGCTGCTGCAATGTTAAATGCAGTGATCGCCTTGCATTAAAGAAATATTGCAACACCCTGCGATGTGAAATGCAATAATAATCCTGCAAAACCTCTCAAATGTTAAACGGGACTAATGCATCGTATTAGGATAACTTTGCAGGCTGCTGCAATGTTAAATGCAGTGATGGCCTTGCATTAAAGTCATCTAGCGACCCACAGTGGGTGTTAAATGCATTAAATTAATTGCAATAATTTTGCAAAACCTCTCAAATGTTAAATGCAACAAATGCATCGCATTAGGATGACTTTTCAGGCTGCTGCAATGTTAAATGCAGTGATCGCCTTGCATTAAAGAAATATTGCAACAGCCTGCGATGTGAAATGCAATAATAATAATCCTGCAAAACCTCTCAAATGTTAAATGCGACTAATGCATCGTATTAGGATAACTTTGCAGGCTGCTGCATTGTTAAATGCAGCGCTGGCGTTGCATTAAAGCAATATTGCAACCCCCTGGGATGTTAAATGCAATAAAATTAATTGCAATAATTTTGCAAATCCTCTCAAATGTTAAATGCAATTAGGCTCCTGCAATGTTAAATGCAGCGCAGGCCTTGCATTAAAGCAAAATTGCAGCTGTTCTGGGGTATTAAACGCATTAAAATCATTGTAATAATCATGCAAAATCTCTCAAATTCCTGACATCCATCCACCCACCCACCGATCGATCAATCAATCAATCTTTGATTTATTCTTATTATTAATAATATAAATTATTATTACTATAGTATTATTATTGTATTTACTACCCCCGGCATCGCATTAGGATGACTTTTCAGGCTGCTGCAATGTTAAATGCAGTGATCGCCTTGCATTAAAGAAATATTGCAACACCCTGCGATGTGAAATGCAATAATAATCCTGCAAAACCTCTCAAATGTTAAACGTGACTAATGCATCGTATTAGGATAACTTTGCAGGCTACTGCAATGTTAAATGCAGTGATGGCCTTGCATTAAAGTCATCTAGCGACCCCCAATGGATGTTATATGCATTAAATTAATTGCAATAATTTTGCAAAACCTCTCAAATGTTAAATACAACAAATGCATCGCATTAGGATGACTTTTCAGGCTGCTGCAATGTTAAATGCAGTGATCGCCTTGCATTAAAGAAATATTGCAACACCCTGCGATGTGAAATGCAATAATAATCCTGCAAAACCTCTCAAATGTTAAACGGGACTAATGCATCGTATTAGGATAACTTTGCAGGCTGCTGCAATGTTAAATGCAGTGATGGCCTTGCATTAAAGTCATCTAGCGACCCACAGTGGGTGTTAAATGCATTAAATTAATTGCAATAATTTTGCAAAACCTCTCAAATGTTAAATGCAACAAATGCATCGCATTAGGATGACTTTTCAGGCTGCTGCAATGTTAAATGCAGTGATCGCCTTGCATTAAAGAAATATTGCAACACCCTGCGATGTGAAATGCAATAATAATAATCCTGCAAAACCTCTCAAATGTTAAATGCGACTAATGCATCGTACTAGGATAACTTTGCAGGCTGCTGCATTGTTAAATGCAGCGCTGGCGTTGCATTAAAGCAATATTGCAACCCCCTGGGATGTTAAATGCAATAAAATTAATTGCAATAATTTTGCAAATCCTCTCAAATGTTAAATGCAATTAGGCTCCTGCAATGTTAAATGCAGCGCAGGCCTTGCATTAAAGCAAAATTGCAGCTGTTCTGGGGTATTAAACGCATTAAAATCATTGTAATAATCATGCAAAATCTCTCAAATTCCTGACATCCATCCACCCACCCACCGATCGATCAATCAATCAATCTTTGATTTATTCTTATTATTAATAATATAAATTATTATTACTATAGTATTATTATTGTATTTACTACCCCCGGCATCGCATTAGGATGACTTTTCAGGCTGCTGCAATGTTAAATGCAGTGATCGCCTTGCATTAAAGAAATATTGCAACACCCTGCGATGTGAAATGCAATAATAATCCTGCAAAACCTCTCAAATGTTAAACGTGACTAATGCATCGTATTAGGATAACTTTGCAGGCTACTGCAATGTTAAATGCAGTGATGGCCTTGCATTAAAGTCATCTAGCGACCCCCAATGGATGTTATATGCATTAAATTAATTGCAATAATTTTGCAAAACCTCTCAAATGTTAAATGCAACAAATGCATCGCATTAGGATGACTTTTCAGGCTGCTGCAATGTTAAATGCAGTGATCGCCTTGCATTAAAGAAATATTGCAACACCCTGCGATGTGAAATGCAATAATAATCCTGCAAAACCTCTGAAATGTTAAACGGGACTAATGCATCGTATTAGGATAACTTTGCAGGCTGCTGCAATGTTAAATGCAGTGATGGCCTTGCATTAAAGTCATCTAGCGACCCACAGTGGGTGTTAAATGCATTAAATTAATTGCAATAATTTTGCAAAACCTCTCAAATGTTAAATGCAACAAATGCATCGCATTAGGATGACTTTTCAGGCTGCTGCAATGTTAAATGCAGTGATCGCCTTGCATTAAAGAAATATTGCAACACCCTGCGATGTGAAATGCAATAATAATAATCCTGCAAAACCTCTCAAATGTTAAATGCGACTAATGCATCGTATTAGGATAACTTTGCAGGCTGCTGCATTGTTAAATGCAGCGCTGGCGTTGCATTAAAGCAATATTGCAACCCCCTGGGATGTTAAATGCAATAAAATTAATTGCAATAATTTTGCAAATCCTCTCAAATGTTAAATGCAATTAGGCTACTGCAATGTTAAATGCAGCGCAGGCCTTGCATTAAAGCAAAATTGCAGCTGTTCTGGGGTATTAAACGCATTAAAATCATTGTAATAATCATGCAAAATCTCTCAAATTCCTGACATCCATCCACCCACCCACCGATCGATCAATCAATCAATCTTTGATTTATTCTTATTATTAATAATATAAATTATTATTACTATAGTATTATTATTGTATTTACTACCCCCGGCATCGCATTAGGATGACTTTTCAGGCTGCTGCAATGTTAAATGCAGTGATCGCCTTGCATTAAAGAAATATTGCAACACCCTGCGATGTGAAATGCAATAATAATCCTGCAAAACCTCTCAAATGTTAAACGTGACTAATGCATCGTATTAGGATAACTTTGCAGGCTACTGCAATGTTAAATGCAGTGATGGCCTTGCATTAAAGTCATCTAGCGACCCCCAATGTATGTTATATGCATTAAATTAATTGCAATAATTTTGCAAAACCTCTCAAATGTTAAATGCAACAAATGCATCGCATTAGGATGACTTTTCAGGCTGCTGCAATGTTAAATGCAGTGATCGCCTTGCATTAAAGAAATATTGCAACACCCTGCGATGTGAAATGCAATAATAATCCTGCAAAACCTCTCAAATGTTAAACGGGACTAATGCATCGTATTAGGATAACTTTGCAGGCTGCTCCAATGTTAAATGCAGTGATGGCCTTGCATTAAAGTCATCTATAATATTAATAATAATAATATTCATTTATTGTCATTGCAACGAGTACAACGAAATTAAAAAATAGCCAATCCTGACGGTGCGTACAAACATATATGCAATAAATGCAAAAACAAATAAATACATAAATACAATTAAATACAATTATATTAAGTACAAGATTTTTTAACGGTGTTGCCTAGTGCAAAGGTAGTGTTCAGTTCTCGTATGGCCCTGGGGTAAAAACTGTTCTTAAGTCTGTTTGTTCGGGATTTGATCGACCTGAAACGTCGACCAGAGGGCAGATGAACAAACAGACGGTGGCCGGGGTGGGATGGATCTTTTATTATTTTGCCTGCTCTACTGAGGCAGCGTAGTCTGAACAGGTGCTCCAGGGAGGGCAGTGAGCAGCCGATGATCTTCTGGGCCGTCGTGATGACCCTCTGAAGGGCCTTCCTGTCCTTTTCTGAGCAGCTGGCATACCATGTGGTTATACAGTATGCCAGCACACTCTCGATGGAGCAGCGATAGAAGGACAACATGAGCTTCTCCTGCAGGTTGGTTTTCCTGATTTTGCAAAACCTCTCAAATGTTAAATGCAACAAATGCATCGCATTAGGATGACTTTTCAGGCTGCTGCAATGTTAAATGCAGTGATCGCCTTGCATTAAAGAAATATTGCAACAGCCTGCGATGTGAAATGCAATAATAATAATCCTGCAAAACCTCTCAAATGTTAAATGCGACTAATGCATCGTATTAGGATAACTTTGCAGGCTGCTGCATTGTTAAATGCAGCGCTGGCGTTGCATTAAAGCAATATTGCAACCCCCTGGGATGTTAAATGCAATAAAATTAATTGCAATAATTTTGCAAATCCTCTCAAATGTTAAATGCAATTAGGCTCCTGCAATGTTAAATGCAGCGCAGGCCTTGCATTAAAGCAAAATTGCAGCTGTTCTGGGGGTATTAAACGCATTAAAATCATTGTAATAATCATGCAAAATCTCTCAAATTCCTGACATCCATCCACCCACCCACCGATCGATCAATCAATCAATCTTTGATTTATTCTTATTATTAATAATATAAATTATTATTACTATAGTATTATTATTGTATTTACTACCCCCGGCATCGCATTAGGATGACTTTTCAGGCTGCTGCAATGTTAAATGCAGTGATCGCCTTGCATTAAAGAAATATTGCAACACCCTGCGATGTGAAATGCAATAATAATCCTGCAAAACCTCTCAAATGTTAAACGTGACTAATGCATCGTATTAGGATAACTTTGCAGGCTACTGCAATGTTAAATGCAGTGATGGCCTTGCATTAAAGTCATCTAGCGACCCCCAATGGATGTTATATGCATTAAATTAATTGCAATAATTTTGCAAAACCTCTCAAATGTTAAATGCAACAAATGCATCGCATTAGGATGACTTTTCAGGCTGCTGCAATGTTAAATGCAGTGATCGCCTTGCATTAAAGAAATATTGCAACACCCTGCGATGTGAAATGCAATAATAATCCTGCAAAACCTCTCAAATGTTAAACGGGACTAATGCATCGTATTAGGATAACTTTGCAGGCTGCTGCAATGTTAAATGCAGTGATGGCCTTGCATTAAAGTCATCTAGCGACCCACAGTGGGTGTTAAATGCATTAAATTAATTGCAATAATTTTGCAAAACCTCTCAAATGTTAAATGCAACAAATGCATCGCATTAGGATGACTTTTCAGGCTGCTGCAATGTTAAATGCAGTGATCGCCTTGCATTAAAGAAATATTGCAACACCCTGCGATGTGAAATGCAATAATAATAATCCTGCAAAACCTCTCAAATGTTAAATGCGACTAATGCATCGTATTAGGATAACTTTGCAGGCTGCTGCATTGTTAAATGCAGCGCTGGCGTTGCATTAAAGCAATATTGCAACCCCCTGGGATGTTAAATGCAATAAAATTAATTGCAATAATTTTGCAAATCCTCTCAAATGTTAAATGCAATTAGGCTCCTGCAATGTTAAATGCAGCGCAGGCCTTGCATTAAAGCAAAATTGCAGCTGTTCTGGGGTATTAAACGCATTAAAATCATTGTAATAATCATGCAAAATCTCTCAAATTCCTGACATCCATCCACCCACCCACCGATCGATCAATCAATCAATCTTTGATTTATTCTTATTATTAATAATATAAATTATTATTACTATAGTATTATTATTGTATTTACTACCCCCGGCATCGCATTAGGATGACTTTTCAGGCTGCTGCAATGTTAAATGCAGTGATCGCCTTGCATTAAAGAAATATTGCAACACCCTGCGATGTGAAATGCAATAATAATCCTGCAAAACCTCTCAAATTTTAAACGTGACTAATGAATCGTATTAGGATAACTTTGCAGGCTACTGCAATGTTAAATGCAGTGATGGCCTTGCATTAAAGTCATCTAGCGACCCCCAATGGATGTTATATGCATTAAATTAATTGCAATAATTTTGCAAAACCTCTCAAATGTTAAATGCAACAAATGCATCGCATTAGGATGACTTTTCAGGCTGCTGCAATGTTAAATGCAGTGATCGCCTTGCATTAAAGAAATATTGCAACACCCTGCGATGTGAAATGCAATAATAATCCTGCAAAACCTCTCAAATGTTAAACGGGACTAATGCATCGTATTAGGATAACATTGCAGGCTGCTGCAATGTTAAATGCAGTGATGGCCTTGCATTAAAGTCATCTAGCGACCCACAGTGGGTGTTAAATGCATTAAATTAATTGCAATAATTTTGCAAAACCTCTCAAATGTTAAATGCAACAAATGCATCGCATTAGGATGACTTTTCAGGCTGCTGCAACGTTAAATGCAGTGATCGCCTTGCATTAAAGAAATATTGCAACACCCTGCGATGTGAAATGCAATAATAATAATCCTGCAAAACCTCTCAAATGTTAAATGCGACTAATGCATCGTATTAGGATAACTTTGCAGGCTGCTGCATTGTTAAATGCAGCGCTGGCGTTGCATTAAAGCAATATTGCAACCCCCTGGGATGTTAAATGCAATAAAATTAATTGCAATAATTTTGCAAATCCTCTCAAATGTTAAATGCAATTAGGCTCCTGCAATGTTAAATGCAGCGCAGGCCTTGCATTAAAGCAAAATTGCAGCTGTTCTGGGGTATTAAACGCATTAAAATCATTGTAATAATCATGCAAAATCTCTCAAATTCCTGACATCCATCCACCCACCCACCGATCGATCAATCAATCAATCTTTGATTTATTCTTATTATTAATAATATAAATTATTATTACTATAGTATTATTATTGTATTTACTACCCCCGGCATCGCATTAGGATGACTTTTCAGGCTGCTGCAATGTTAAATGCAGTGATCGCCTTGCATTAAAGAAATATTGCAACACCCTGCGATGTGAAATGCAATAATAATCCTGCAAAACCTCTCAAATGTTAAACGTGACTAATGCATCGTATTAGGATAACTTTGCAGGCTACTGCAATGTTAAATGCAGTGATGGCCTTGCATTAAAGTCATCTAGCGACCCCCAATGGATGTTATATGCATTAAATTAATTGCAATAATTTTGCAAAACCTCTCAAATGTTAAATGCAACAAATGCATCGCATTAGGATGACTTTTCAGGCTGCTGCAATGTTAAATGCAGTGATCGCCTTGCATTAAAGAAATATTGCAACACCCTGCGATGTGAAATGCAATAATAATCCTGCAAAACCTCTCAAATGTTAAACGGGACTAATGCATCGTATTAGGATAACTTTGCAGGCTGCTGCAATGTTAAATGCAATGATGGCCTTGCATTAAAGTCATCTAGCGACCCACAGTGGGTGTTAAATGCATTAAATTAATTGCAATAATTTTGCAAAACCTCTCAAATGTTAAATGCAACAAATGCATCGCATTAGGATGACTTTTCAGGCTGCTGCAATGTTAAATGCAGTGATCGCCTTGCATTAAAGAAATATTGCAACACCCTGCGATGTGAAATGCAATAATAATAATCCTGCAAAACCTCTCAAATGTTAAATGCGACTAATGCATCGTATTAGGATAACTTTGCAGGCTGCTGCATTGTTAAATGCAGCGCTGGCGTTGCATTAAAGCAATATTGCAACCCCCTGGGATGTTAAATGCAATAAAATTAATTGCAATAATTTTGCAAATCCTCTCAAATGTTAAATGCAATTAGGCTCCTGCAATGTTAAATGCAGCGCAGGCCTTGCATTAAAGCAAAATTGCAGCTGTTCTGGGGGTATTAAACGCATTAAAATCATTGTAATAATCATGCAAAATCTCTCAAATTCCTGACATCCATCCACCCACCCACCGATCGATCAATCAATCAATCTTTGATTTATTCTTATTATTAATAATATAAATTATTATTACAATAGTATTATTATTGTATTTACTACCCCCGGCATCGCATTAGGATGACTTTTCAGGCTGCTGCAATGTTAAATGCAGTGATCGCCTTGCATTAAAGAAATATTGCAACACCCTGCGATGTGAAATGCAATAATAATCCTGCAAAACCTCTCAAATGTTAAACGTGACTAATACATCGTATTAGGATAACTTTGCAGGCTACTGCAATGTTAAATGCAGTGATGGCCTTGCATTAAAGTCATCTAGCGACCCCCAATGGATGTTATATGCATTAAATTAATTACAATAATTTTGCAAAACCTCTCAAATGTTAAATGCAACAAATGCATCGCATTAGGATGACTTTTCAGGCTGCTGCAATGTTAAATGCAGTGATCGCCTTGCATTAAAGAAATATTGCAACACCCTGCGATGTGAAATGCAATAATAATCCTGCAAAACCTCTCAAATGTTAAACGGGACTAATGCATCGTATTAGGATAACTTTGCAGGCTGCTGCAATGTTAAATGCAGTGATGGCCTTGCATTAAAGTCATCTAGCGACCCACAGTGGGTGTTAAATGCATTAAATTAATTGCAATAATTTTGCAAAACCTCTCAAATGTTAAATGCAACAAATGCATCGCATTAGGATGACTTTTCAGGCTGCTGCAATGTTAAATGCAGTGATCGCCTTGCATTAAAGAAATATTGCAACACCCTGCGATGTGAAATGCAATAATAATAATCCTGCAAAACCTCTCAAATGTTAAATGCGACTAATGCATCGTATTAGGATAACTTTGCAGGCTGCTGCATTGTTAAATGCAGCGCTGGCGTTGCATTAAAGCAATATTGCAACCCCCTGGGATGTTAAATGCAATAAAATTAATTGCAATAATTTTGCAAATCCTCTCAAATGTTAAATGCAATTAGGCTCCTGCAATGTTAAATGCAGCGCAGGCCTTGCATTAAAGCAAAATTGCAGCTGTTCTGGGGTATTAAACGCATTAAAATCATTGTAATAATCATGCAAAATCTCTCAAATTCCTGACATCCATCCACCCACCCACCGATCGATCAATCAATCAATCTTTGATTTATTCTTATTATTAATAATATAAATTATTATTACTATAGTATTATTATTGTATTTACTACCCCCGGCATCGCATTAGGATGACTTTTCAGGCTGCTGCAATGTTAAATGCAGTGATCGCCTTGCATTAAAGAAATATTGCAACACCCTGCGATGTGAAATGCAATAATAATCCTGCAAAACCTCTCAAATGTTAAACGTGACTAATGCATCGTATTAGGATAACTTTGCAGGCTACTGCAATGTTAAATGCAGTGATGGCCTTGCATTAAAGTCATCTAGCGACCCCCAATGGATGTTATATGCATTAAATTAATTGCAATAATTTTGCAAAACCTCTCAAATGTTAAATGCAACAAATGCATCGCATTAGGATGACTTTTCAGGCTGCTGCAATGTTAAATGCAGTGATCGCCTTGCATTAAAGAAATATTGCAACACCCTGCGATGTGAAATGCAATAATAATCCTGCAAAACCTCTCAAATGTTAAACGGGACTAATGCATCGTATTAGGATAACTTTGCAGGCTGCTGCAATGTTAAATGCAGTGATGGCCTTGCATTAAAGTCATCTAGCGACCCACAGTGGGTGTTAAATGCATTAAATTAATTGCAATAATTTTGCAAAACCTCTCAAATGTTAAATGCAACAAATGCATCGCATTAGGATGACTTTTCAGGGTGCTGCAATGTTAAATGCAGTGATCGCCTTGCATTAAAGAAATATTGCAACACCCTGCGATGTGAAATGCAATAATAATAATCCTGCAAAACCTCTCAAATGTTAAATGCGACTAATGCATCGTATTAGGATAACTTTGCAGGCTGCTGCATTGTTAAATGCAGCGCTGGCGTTGCATTAAAGCAATATTGCAACCCCCTGGGATGTTAAATGCAATAAAATTAATTGCAATAATTTTGCAAATCCTCTCAAATGTTAAATGCAATTAGGCTCCTGCAATGTTAAATGCAGCGCAGGGCTTGCATTAAAGCAAAATTGCAACTGTTCTGGGGTATTAAACGCATTAAAATCATTGTAATAATCATGCAAAATCTCTCAAATTCCTGACATCCATCCACCCACCCACCGATCGATCAATCAATCAATCTTTGATTTATTCTTATTATTAATAATATAAATTATTATTACTATAGTATTATTATTGTATTTACTACCCCCGGCATCGCATTAGGATGACTTTTCAGGCTGCTGCAATGTTAAATGCAGTGATCGCCTTGCATTAAAGAAATATTGCAACACCCTGCGATGTGAAATGCAATAATAATCCTGCAAAACCTCTCAAATGTTAAACGGGACTAATGCATCGTATTAGGATAACTTTGCAGGCTACTGCAATGTTAAATGCAGTGATGGCCTTGCATTAAAGTCATCTAGCGACCC
Organism: Rhinoraja longicauda; assembly: GCF_053455715.1. NCBI lineage: Eukaryota > Metazoa > Chordata > Chondrichthyes > Rajiformes > Arhynchobatidae > Rhinoraja > Rhinoraja longicauda. Next base: position 65,692 of record NW_027601649.1, read on the forward strand.
CCAATGGATGTTATATGCATTAAATTAATTGCAATAATTTTGCAAAACCTCTCAAATGTTAAATGCAACAAATGCATCGCATTAGGATGACTTTTCAGGCTGCTGCAATGTTAAATGCAGTGATCGCCTTGCATTAAAGAAATATTGCAACACCCTGCGATGTGAAATGCAATAATAATCCTGCAAAACCTCTCAAATGTTAAACGGGACTAATGCATCATATTAGGATAACTTTGCAGGCTGCTGCAATGTTAAATGCAATGATGGCCTTGCATTAAAGTCATCTAGCGACCCACAGTGGGTGTTAAATGCATTAAATTAATTGCAATAATTTTGCAAAACCTCTCAAATGTTAAATGCAACAAATGCATCGCATTAGGATGACTTTTCAGGCTGCTGCAATGTTAAATGCAGTGATCGCCTTGCATTAAAGAAATATTGCAACACCCTGCGATGTGAAATGCAATAATAATAATCCTGCAAAACCTCTCAAATGTTAAATGCGACTAATGCATCGTATTAGGATAACTTTGCAGGCTGCTGCATTGTTAAATGCAGCGCTGGCGTTGCATTAAAGCAATATTGCAACCCCCTGGGATGTTAAATGCAATAAAATTAATTGCAATAATTTTGCAAATCCTCTCAAATGTTAAATGCAATTAGGCTCCTGCAATGTTAAATGCAGCGCAGGCCTTGCATTAAAGCAAAATTGCAGCTGTTCTGGGGGTATTAAACGCATTAAAATCATTGTAATAATCATGCAAAATCTCTCAAATTCCTGACATCCATCCACCCACCCACCGATCGATCAATCAATCAATCTTTGATTTATTCTTATTATTAATAATATAAATTATTATTACAATAGTATTATTATTGTATTTACTACCCCCGGCATCGCATTAGGATGACTTTTCAGGCTGCTGCAATGTTAAATGCAGTGATCGCCTTGCATTAAAGAAATATTGCAACACCCTGCGATGTGAAATGCAATAATAATCCTGCAAAACCTCTCAAATGTTAAACGTGACTAATACATCGTATTAGGATAACTTTGCAGGCTACTGCAATGTTAAATGCAGTGATGGCCTTGCATTAAAGTCATCTAGCGACCCCCAATGGATGTTATATGCATTAAATTAATTACAATAATTTTGCAAAACCTCTCAAATGTTAAATGCAACAAATGCATCGCATTAGGATGACTTTTCAGGCTGCTGCAATGTTAAATGCAGTGATCGCCTTGCATTAAAGAAATATTGCAACACCCTGCGATGTGAAATGCAATAATAATCCTGCAAAACCTCTCAAATGTTAAACGGGACTAATGCATCGTATTAGGATAACTTTGCAGGCTGCTGCAATGTTAAATGCAGTGATGGCCTTGCATTAAAGTCATCTAGCGACCCACAGTGGGTGTTAAATGCATTAAATTAATTGCAATAATTTTGCAAAACCTCTCAAATGTTAAATGCAACAAATGCATCGCATTAGGATGACTTTTCAGGCTGCTGCAATGTTAAATGCAGTGATCGCCTTGCATTAAAGAAATATTGCAACACCCTGCGATGTGAAATGCAATAATAATAATCCTGCAAAACCTCTCAAATGTTAAATGCGACTAATGCATCGTATTAGGATAACTTTGCAGGCTGCTGCATTGTTAAATGCAGCGCTGGCGTTGCATTAAAGCAATATTGCAACCCCCTGGGATGTTAAATGCAATAAAATTAATTGCAATAATTTTGCAAATCCTCTCAAATGTTAAATGCAATTAGGCTCCTGCAATGTTAAATGCAGCGCAGGCCTTGCATTAAAGCAAAATTGCAGCTGTTCTGGGGTATTAAACGCATTAAAATCATTGTAATAATCATGCAAAATCTCTCAAATTCCTGACATCCATCCACCCACCCACCGATCGATCAATCAATCAATCTTTGATTTATTCTTATTATTAATAATATAAATTATTATTACTATAGTATTATTATTGTATTTACTACCCCCGGCATCGCATTAGGATGACTTTTCAGGCTGCTGCAATGTTAAATGCAGTGATCGCCTTGCATTAAAGAAATATTGCAACACCCTGCGATGTGAAATGCAATAATAATCCTGCAAAACCTCTCAAATGTTAAACGTGACTAATGCATCGTATTAGGATAACTTTGCAGGCTACTGCAATGTTAAATGCAGTGATGGCCTTGCATTAAAGTCATCTAGCGACCCCCAATGGATGTTATATGCATTAAATTAATTGCAATAATTTTGCAAAACCTCTCAAATGTTAAATGCAACAAATGCATCGCATTAGGATGACTTTTCAGGCTGCTGCAATGTTAAATGCAGTGATCGCCTTGCATTAAAGAAATATTGCAACACCCTGCGATGTGAAATGCAATAATAATCCTGCAAAACCTCTCAAATGTTAAACGGGACTAATGCATCGTATTAGGATAACTTTGCAGGCTGCTGCAATGTTAAATGCAGTGATGGCCTTGCATTAAAGTCATCTAGCGACCCACAGTGGGTGTTAAATGCATTAAATTAATTGCAATAATTTTGCAAAACCTCTCAAATGTTAAATGCAACAAATGCATCGCATTAGGATGACTTTTCAGGGTGCTGCAATGTTAAATGCAGTGATCGCCTTGCATTAAAGAAATATTGCAACACCCTGCGATGTGAAATGCAATAATAATAATCCTGCAAAACCTCTCAAATGTTAAATGCGACTAATGCATCGTATTAGGATAACTTTGCAGGCTGCTGCATTGTTAAATGCAGCGCTGGCGTTGCATTAAAGCAATATTGCAACCCCCTGGGATGTTAAATGCAATAAAATTAATTGCAATAATTTTGCAAATCCTCTCAAATGTTAAATGCAATTAGGCTCCTGCAATGTTAAATGCAGCGCAGGGCTTGCATTAAAGCAAAATTGCAACTGTTCTGGGGTATTAAACGCATTAAAATCATTGTAATAATCATGCAAAATCTCTCAAATTCCTGACATCCATCCACCCACCCACCGATCGATCAATCAATCAATCTTTGATTTATTCTTATTATTAATAATATAAATTATTATTACTATAGTATTATTATTGTATTTACTACCCCCGGCATCGCATTAGGATGACTTTTCAGGCTGCTGCAATGTTAAATGCAGTGATCGCCTTGCATTAAAGAAATATTGCAACACCCTGCGATGTGAAATGCAATAATAATCCTGCAAAACCTCTCAAATGTTAAACGTGACTAATGCATCGTATTAGGATAACTTTGCAGGCTACTGCAATGTTAAATGCAGTGATGGCCTTGCATTAAAGTCATCTAGCGACCCCCAATGGATGTTATATGCATTAAATTAATTGCAATAATTTTGCAAAACCTCTCAAATGTTAAATGCAACAAATGCATCGCATTAGGATGACTTTTCAGGCTGCTGCAATGTTAAATGCAGTGATCGCCTTGCATTAAAGAAATATTGCAACACCCTGCGATGTGAAATGCAATAATAATCCTGCAAAACCTCTCAAATGTTAAACGGGACTAATGCATCGTATTAGGATAACTTTGCAGGCTGCTGCAATGTTAAATGCAGTGATGGCCTTGCATTAAAGTCACCTAGCGACCCACAGTGGGTGTTAAATGCATTAAATTAATTGCAATAATTTTGCAAAACCTCTCAAATGTTAAATGCAACAAATGCATCGCATTAGGATGACTTTTCAGGGTGCTGCAATGTTAAATGCAGTGATCGCCTTGCATTAAAGAAATATTGCAACACCCTGCGATGTGAAATGCAATAATAATAATCCTGCAAAACCTCTCAAATGTTAAATGCGACTAATGCATCGTATAAGGATAACTTTGCAGGCTGCTGCATTGTTAAATGCAGCGCTGGCGTTGCATTAAAGCAATATTGCAACCCCCTGGGATGTTAAATGCAATAAAATTAATTGCAATAATTTTGCAAATCCTCTCAAATGTTAAATGCAATTAGGCTCCTGCAATGTTAAATGCAGCGCAGGCCTTGCATTAAAGCAAAATTGCAACTGTTCTGGGGTATTAAACGCATTAAAATCATTGTAATAATCATGCAAAATCTCTCAAATTCCTGACATCCATCCACCCACCAACCGATCAATCAATCAATCTTTGATTTATTCTTATTATTAATAATATAAATTATTATTACTATAGTATTATTATTGTATTTACTACCCCCGGCACGTAGCGGAACCTCCAGGGCAGGGAGGAGACTATCCGGCATGTGGAAGTGCTTCTGGGAAGTGTGTCTGATGTGTGTGGGTCTGTGTGTGTGTGGGTGTGTGTGTGGGTGTGTGTGTGGGTGTGTGTTTGGGTCTGTGTTTGAGTCTGTGTTTGGGTTTGTGTTTGGGTCTGTGTTTGGGTTTGTGTTTGGGTTTGTGTTTGAGTCTGTGTTTGGGTCTGTGTTTGTGTTTGGGTTTGTGTTTGTGTTTGGGTCTGTGTTTGGGTCTGTGTTTGGGTTTGAGTTTGGGTTTGTGTTTGGTTCTGTGTTTGGGTTTGTGTTTGGGTTTGTGTTTGGGTTTGTGTTTGGGTCTGTGTTTGGGTCTGTGTTTGGGTCTGTGTTTGGGTTTTGTGTTTGTGTTTGTGTTTGGGTCTGTGTTTGGGTCTATGTTTGGGTCTGTGTTTGGGTTTGTGTTTGGGTCTGTGTTTGGGTTTGTGTTTGAGTCTGTGTTTGTGTTTGGGTCTGTGTTTGGGTTTGTGTTTGGGTTTGTGTTTGGGTTTGTGTTTGGGTTTTTGTTTGGGTCTGTGTTTGTGTTTGTGTTTGGGTCTCCCCCCCTCTCCCTCTCCCCCAGCTCTCTCCCCCCCTCTCTCTCTCCCCCAGCTCTATCTCTCCCCCCCTCTCTCTCTCTCCCCAGCAATAAAAAACAGACGTCACCCTAATTGTGTGCGTGTGTGTGTGTGTGTGTGTGTGAGCTGACTGACTTACCCCAGTCTAGTAGACACTCCGACACTCCAGCAGTTGTGACCAAGCTTGCGATGGCCGTCTTTTATCTGCCTGCCTGCCTGCCTGCCTGCCACCCGCGCCAACCTAAAGGGCCCAAACACTTGTCTTACACTCAGCCCATAACAGATATTGATTAACCCCGTACATACATACTTATACGGAACAGGGATAAAGAATAAACAGGTGTCGTGCGTGTGTGTGCGCGCGCGTTATAAACAAGTGCTGTCTGTGAAAAAATCTTTATTGGTGTACGGTTCCTCCTGACATCCACCCACCCAACCACCGATCGATCAATCAATCAATCTTTGATTTATTCTTATTATTAATAATATAAATTATTATTACTATAGTATTATTATTGTATTTACTACCCCCGGCATCGCATTAGGATGACTTTTCAGGCTGCTGCAATGTTAAATGCAGTGATCGCCTTGCATTAAAGAAATATTGCAACACCCTGCGATGTGAAATGCAATAATAATCCTGCAAAACCTCTCAAATGTTAAATGCGACTAATGCATCGCATTAGGATAACTTTGCAGGCTACTGCAATGTTAAATGCAGTGATGGCCTTGCATTAAAGTCACCTAGCTACCCCCAAAGGATGTTTTCTGCATTAAATTAATTGCAATAATTTTGCAAAACCTCTCAAACGTTAAATGCAACAAATGCATCGCATTAGGATGACTTTTCAGGCTTGCTGCAATGTTAAATGCAGTGATCGCCTTGCATTAAAGAAATATTGCAACACCCTGCGATGTGAAATGCAATAATAATCCTGCAAAACCTCTCAAATGTTAAATGCGACTAATGCATCGCATTAGGATAACTTTGCAGGCTGCTGCAATGTTAAATGCAGTGATGGCCTTGCATTAAAGTCATCTAGCGACCCCCAGTGGATGTTAAATGCATTAAATTAATTGCAATCATCCTGCAAAACCTCTCAAATGTTAAATGCAACTAATGCATCGTATTAGGATAACTTTGCAGGCTGCTGGATTGTTAAATGTAAGATCCCTTCTTATCTTTCTAAATTCCAGTGAATACCATCCCAGTCTTTTCCATCTTTCCTCATATGACAGTCCCGCCATCCCTGTGATTAACTGTGATTAACAAGGACGTCCTTCCTCTAATTAGTAGAACAAAACTGCAGACAATACTCCAGATGTAGTCTCACCAGGGCCATATACAACTGCAGAAGGACCTCTTTACTCCTATAGTCAAATCCTCTCGTTATGAAGGCCAAAATGCCATTAGCTTTGTTCATTGCCTGCTGTACCTGCATGTATACTTTCATTGACTGGTGTACAAGGACACCCAGGTTTCGTTGCACTTCCCGTTTACCTAATCTGACATCATTGAGATAATAATCTTCCTCCTTGTTTTTGCCGCCAAAGTGGATAACCTCACATTTTCAACATTATAGTGCATCTGCCACGCCTCTGCCCACTCACTCGACCTGTCCAAGTCACCCTGGAACATCCTAACATCCTCTTTGCAGTTCACACTGCCATCCAGCTTTGTGTCATCCGCAAATTTGCTAGTGTTACTTCTAATTCCATCAACCAAATCATTACTATATATTGTAAATAGTTACGGCTCTAGCACCGAACCTTGCGGCACTCCACTCGCCACTGCCTGTCTTCTGAAAAGGACCCGTTTATTTCTAATCTTGGCTTCCTGTCTGCAAACCAATTCTCTATCCATGTCAATACCCTACCCCCGATACCATGTGCCCACTAATCTCCAGTGTGGGACTTTATCAAAATCTTTCTTAAAGTCCATAGTACATTACATCCACTAGCTCTCCTTCATCCATTTTACTTGTTACATACTCAAAAAAATCCAGAAAATGAGTCAAGCAGGATTTCCCCTTCATAGCTCCACGCTGAGTTGGACCAACCCTTTTACTGCTATCCAAATGCGCCGTTATTCCATGTTTAATAATTGACCCCAGCAGCTTCCCCAGCACCGGTTTCAGGCTAACTGGGCTATAATTCACAGTTTTGTCCCTCGTTCCTTTCTTGAAAATTGGAATGACAATAGCTACCCTCCAATCCACAAGAAGTGATCCTGATTTTAAAGAACATTGGAAAATAATTACCAATGCGTCCACGATTTCTAGAGCCATCTACATGAGAATCCTGGAATGCACATCATCAGGCCCGAGGATTTTATCAGCCTTCAGTCCCATCAGTCTACCCAATACTATTTCTCGCTTAATGAAATTTGTTTCAGTTCCTGTCTCTAATGTGGGCATTGAACCCCTCTAATGTTGGCATTGAAGCCCTCTAATGTGAGCATTGAACCCCTCTAATGTGGGCATTGAACACCTCTCATGTGGGCATCGATGCCCTCTCATGTGGGCATCGATGCCCTCTCATGTGGGCATTGAACCCCCTATAATGTGGGCATTGAACCCCACTAATGTGGGCATTGAACCCCTCTAATGTGGGCATTGAACCCCTCTAATTGGACATTAGACCCATTGAACCCCTCTAATAGGGTGTGAACCTCTCTAATAGGTGACGTTTCACGGAGTGCTGGAGTAACTCAGCGGGTCAGGCAGCATCTCTGGAGAGAGGGAATGGGTGCCGTTTCGCGTCGAGACACTTCTTCAGGGCAACATTGACTTCTCTAACTTCAAGTAACACCTCTCCCCCTTCCCCACTCTCTCCACCTCTCTCCCCCCCCCTCCCCCCCTCTCCCCCCCCTCTCTCCCCCTCTCTTCCCCCTCTCCCCTACTCTCTCCCCCTCTTCACCCCCCTCTCACCCCCTCTATTACCCCCCTCTCTCTCACCAACCTCGCTCTCTCTCCCCCGCTCTCTCCGCCCTCTCTCTCCCCTCTCTCTCCCCCTCTCTCTCACTCTCCCACCTCTCTCACCCCCTCTCTCTCTCCCCTCTCTCCCATTTTCCCATCTCTCTCCCCCTCTCTCTCCTCTCTTTCCAACTCTCTCTCCCCCTCTCTCCCCCCCTCTCTCTCCCCCTCTCTCCCCTCTATTCCCCCCTTGCCCCTCCCTCTCTTCCCTCTTTGTCCGACACATTAAACAGAGACTGCCATTCACACACGGTGCTCTTCCCAGCTCAATTAGTCACCAGGAACGCCGCACTTTATTTTACCGAAGATAGGCACACACACACTCACACACACACACACACACACACACACACACACACACACACACACACACACACACACACACACACAGACACACACACACACAGACACACACACACACACACACACACAGACACACACACACACACACAGACACACACACACACAGACACACACACACACACACACACACACACAGACACACACACACACACACAGACACACACACACACACACACACAGACACACACACACACACACACACACACACACACACTCACACACACACACACACACTCACACACACACACACACACACACACACACACAGACACACACACACACACACACACACACAGACACACACACACAGACACACACAGACACACACAGACACACACACACACACACACAGAGACACACACACACACACACACACAGAGTGCTGGAGTAACTCAGTTAGTCAAGCAGCGTCTGTGGATAACATGGATAGGTGAAGTTTCACAGGGTGCTGGAGTAACTCAAGGGGTCAGGCAGCGTCTGTGGAGAACGTGAACAGGCAACGATCAAGAAGTTAATGAGAAGATAGTGATAGTAGAATGAGGCCATTCGGCACATTAAGTCCACTCCGCCATTTAATCACGGCGGATCTGTCTCTACCTCCTAACCCCATTCTCCTGCCTTCTCCCGTTAACCCCTGACACACGTACTAATCAAGAATCTGTCCATCTCTGCCTTAAATATATCCACTGACATGGCCTCCACATCCCTGTGTGGGAAAAAAAATCCAACAGATTCACCACCCTCTGGCTGAAGAAATTCCTCCTCAGCTTCTTCCTGAAGGAATGCCCTTTAATTCTGAGGCTGTGCCCTCTGGCCATAGACTCTCCCACTAGTGGAAACATCCTCTCCACATCCACTCTATCCGGGCCTTTCACTGTTCGGTAAAGTTTCAATGAGGTCCCCCCTCATTCTTCTAATCTCCAGTGAGTACAGGCCCAGTGCCGCCAAACGATCATCGTTCTTGTAAACCTCTGGACCCTTTCCAGAGCCAGCACATCCTTCCTCAGATATGGGGCCCAAAACGGCGCACAATACTCCAAATGCGGCCGGACAAGAGGCTTACAGAGCCTCGGCATTACATCCCTACGTTTGTATCCAAGCACTCTTGGAATAAATGCTATTAAATAAGAGGAATATATCGGGCAGATGCACAGAGTCTCTTGCCCAGCGTAGGGGAATGGAGAACCAGAGGACATGGGTTTAAGGTGAGGGGGAAAGATTTAATAGGAACCCGCTGGGCAACTTTTCCACACAGAGGGTGGTGGGTGTATGGAACAAGCTGCCGGAGAAGGGAGTTGAGGCAGGGACTATCACAAAGTTTAAGAGACACTTGGACAGGTACATGGATGGGACAGGTTTGGAGGGATATGGGCCAAACGCGGGCAGGTGGGATTAGTGTAGATGGGGCATGTTGGTCGGTGTGGGCAAGTTGGGGCGAAGGTAGGGCCTGTTTCCACGCTGCATCACTCTATGACACTAAATACTAACTCCGTGCAGTAGTCTGATTGTGGAGAGGAAGAAACTGTTCCTGATAAACTCCGGAACTCCCCGTAAAGTGGCAACACAAGTAGACAGAGCGGTGAAGAAGGCGTGTGGTCCGCTTGCCTTCATCTGCCGGGGCATCGAGTTCAAGAGCCAGGACGTCAAGATGCATCTCTCCAGGACTTTGGTCAGGCTGCATTTGGAGTATTGCACGCAGATCTGTTCGTCCCACACTACAGGAAGGATGTGGGGGCTTTGAAGAGGACGAGAGGGGAGTCACAGAGACAGGGAGAGGGAGTTTAGGGGCCGGAGGGGAGGGGTTCACAGAGACAGGAGGGGGTGTAGGGGCGGGAGGGGAGGGTGTCACAGAGACGAGGAGAGTGTGGGGTGTAAGGGCAGGAGGGAGGGGGTCATAGAGAGGGGGTGTAGGGGCAGGAGGGATGGGGTCATAGAGAGGGGGTGTAGGGACCGGAGGGGGGGGGGGGGGTCACAGAGATTGGTGTAGGAAACACTCTCTCCAGTCCCCAGGGAAGAGGCACAGGGACAGCTGTTACATCCCATGGCGGCTAACCGTTCTAACCGCACTTCCCAAGAATGGCGTTGGAGAGAGAAGTGGGGGCGAGCAGGAGGAGAGTTGGGGAAAAGAGAGAGAGAGACAGATAGGGAGAGATAGCTGAGAAGACGAAAGGGGAAGAGATGGAGGGGCAGTGAATTATCAAAGGGAGATTGGGAAGATGAAGAGGGAGGGGTGTTCAGAGCGAGTGGGTTGGCAAAAGGGAGAGAGGGAAGCGTGAGATAGATAGAGAGAAACTGAGGGAGAGATGCAGTGAGAGTGAGAGGGCAGGGAGGGGTAAGGGGTGAAAGGTTGACAGAGACAGAGGCGCAGAGAGAGAGAATAGAGAGGGTAGTAAAGAGCGTCACAGTTCAAAGAGAGTGCAGCAGTAAGGATGGAGGGAGAGAGAAAGGGAGGAGGGAGATGTGCCGCATCATTCGCTGTTTTATTTGTGTTTCGGACAATTCTGAAGCCACAATGTTTCTGTTCTCTGAGTGTCGTGAGTCTTTGGGTCGTTCCTCCTCAGAGGTGACGAAGGCGGAGAATGTTATTGTCCCGGCGCAAAATCAGACCCACCGCAGGCAAGCAAGGAGTGAATGGTTACCGGCCTCGCCGGGAGTGTGGGGGTGAGGTTGCAGTCAGTTAAGCCGCGATCATATTGAGCGGTGACCCAGAGTGGAGGGGCCATTTTAGTGCGAGGTGATCTGTTGACCTAACTCCTCAACCTGAGAAACATGTTCGCCCACTCCACCATCAAACTGGGCACCAGAAGCCCTGAGAGGGTCCCTGGAATTTGGGATTGCCTTAGTGAGTGAAGCGGATTGAAGGAAATCAGACAAACAACATGAGGCGGAGAGTTGGACCTGATGGAGTTTGAAACAATATCCCCTTTGCTGGAGCAATGCCGCTCCCAATTTCCATCCCTCAGTATCGCCACGATTCCCAGTCTTTGGAGTTTCTCAATCAATTCCCTGAATAAATCACGACCTGTCTCAGCAGGGATTTCACTTGTCTGATGTCATCTATTTGCGAATCATTTCAAAATCTCTATTTTTAAACACTATTGAAACTTCATTGTCCCGGTGGAGACGGAAAGTGGTATAAAATCTCCGGGAATGTTCTGCCCCAGCATTTCATTCCGAGAGATTACCGGTAGCTCACTTGGACACGTCGCTGGGCAGAGAAAATGGGGGAAAAGCTTTGGGAATATTACGACGTGCAGAAAATCTTGTACGCGATCATTGCTGCCGTTGGAGTCCCTGGTAAGTGAGCAGAACAATTCAAAATTTATAACTCCGTCTGTGCACCGGTGTTGCCCTGAATCTGATTCTGTTACAAGATTCCCAACTGATAATCGTTGTTCAAGTATATGTGAAGTATATCAATCCTCTCAGTGAAATATTTTTGAATTAACGCTGTGATTTTTCTTATTTTCAGACAGCCGAAACTAACCCTCTTTTTTCCCCACTGCCGGGACCCACTAGAATGTTGTTCTTGCCTTCAGTGGGACCTTGCCCAGAGTTGTCCCAGTGCTCGGGACAGGCAGCTCTCCGGGACGGTGACTGGGAGGGGTTTACATTGTGAAGTTCACTGTGTCTGAGTTATTGATCAGAGTGAACACCCGCTCCTGTGGACACGTCTCACTGTGGAGTCTGTCACAGTCGGATTCAACCTGCCTGTTGGTCAATAATTGGATCGATCTCCTGAACCAGTGGCCGCGGATCTACCGGCGTGTGTTGTTACCGAACTGAACTCACTGTGGAATGAATCCATTAACGGAGCCACTCTGCGGCCGGATCCTAAGTTGTCCCTGCCTTCCCTCTGGAACCCTCCTCGTCCCCATCAGATGCCGAGTTCCCAGAGCCCTGGTTAAACGCGGCCGGTCACGGTTAAGTCTGTGAAACCGGCCCCATCAGAGACTGTGAGGGGGGTTAACTGTGACCATTCCGCCTATTGTAGCGGGCGGCTGCTCGTTCCCTCCCCGCCCTTTACCCCGCACGTCGCCTTATCTCCTCTCCCCTGAAGCAGGCAGGTCGGGCACAGTCGGAGCCGGGTCTGACATTATTAAACCTGCAGCCGCGCACCGACTCCAACACTCCTGATCTCCAGCTGAAAGTGGAGCCGGTGTTCAGCCCCGGAGACCGTGTTCAGTAATGCCCAGTGTCCGTCCCCTTCTCTTTCCGCAGTGAATTTAGTGGCGATTGTGATCCTGTCCCGGGGAAAGTGCGGCCTCTCCACCTGCACCACTCGCTACCTGGTGGCCATGGCAGCGGCCGATCTACTCACCCTGATCATCGAGGTCATTTTGTATCGGATCCGATACCATTACCTTTATTGGAGTGTCCTGTCCATCACCCCTGTGTGCCGTGTTAACCTTGTACTGAGGATTGCAGCTGCAGACTGTTCTGTCTGGTTCACCGTCACTTTCACCTTTGATCGCTTTGTCGCCATTTGTTGCCAGAAGCTGAAAACTAAATATTGCACCGGGAAAACTGCAGCTGCGGTTCTCGCAACAGCCGGCGTTCTGCAGTGTCTGAAAAACGTTCCCCGCTACTTCACACAGGAACACCGGACAACCATCGACAATGTCCCGTGGGGCTGTGGCACGGTGGACAGTTATACACTGACCCCGGGTGGGTGGCATTTGACTGGATCGACACGGTTTTAACTCCGCTCCTCCCTTTCGCTGTGATCCTGCTGCTCAACGCTCTGACAGTCCGGCACATTCTAGTGGCAGTCGGGTCCGTCAGGGGCTGAGGGGTGAGAGCAAGGGGGAGAAGCGCAGTGACCCGGAGATGGAGAGCAGGAGGAGGTCTGTGTTTTACTCTTCACCATCTCCTGCAGCTTCATCCTCCTGTGGATGACCAACGTTGTAAACTTCGTCTATTATCAGATCACAGGATTGGGACTGATAGGAATGATTCCCAACGGATCTTTAGCAACGTCGGGTTTTTGCTGAGGAATCTCAGCTGCTGCACCAACACATTTATTTACGCGGCGACCCAGTCCAAGTTCAGGGAGCAGGTGAAGAGCGCGGTGAAATATCGCTCACCTCAGCCGCTGCGGCTCATTAATAAACCCGCGCCCTGAGCGCATCCCAGAGGGCGGCCGCAGTCTCTCCGCTCCGGGGCTCGGCTCCTCACATTCACCGCCGCATCTTCCAGCTGTCAGTCCGGCGGATGATCCCATCGCGGCCCCGCTCCAGGACCCCCAGCCCCTCACATTCACACAATCAAAGACGCAGATTAAGCAGAAAAAATAACACCATTGCCTGTCATATATATTGATCATTTTTAATGACAGTCCCTGATCATTGAAGTGTTTATTTCAGTTTCTTTCTACCTCCTCATTCTCACCCTCCCGCCTCCGCACTGGGGACCGGTCAGGGGTAGGGTGGGTGGGTCTCCGCCCCCCTCTCTCCCCCTCTCCCTCTCTCTTCCGTCTCTCTCTCTCTCCCTCTCCCCCCCCCTCTCTCTCTCTCTCTCTCTCTCTCCTCTCTCTCTCTCTCTCTCTCTCTCTCTCTCTCCCTTCCCCCTCTCCCCTCCCTTTCCCTCTCCCCCTCTCTCGCTCTCTACCCCGCTCTCTCTCTCCCTCTATCCCTCCCTCCCTCTCTCTCGCTCCCTCTCTCTCTCTCTCTCCCCTCTCTCTCTCACCAACCCTCTCCCTCTCTCCCTCTCTTTCTATCTCTCTCCCTCTCTCTCGTTCTCTCCCCCTCCCTCTTTCTCTCTCTCTCTCTCTCTCTCTCTCTCCCTCCCCCTTTCTCCCCGTCTCTCCCCCTCCCTCCATCACTGTCTCACTCTCTCTCCCCCTCTCTCTCCCTCTCTCTCCCCCTCTCACTCTCCCCTCTCTCTTCCGTCTCTCTCTCTCTCTCACCCCCCTCTCTCTCTCTCTCTCCCCGCTCTCCCCTCCCTCTCTCTCTCTCACCCCTCTCTCTTCCCCCCGCTCTCTCCTCTCTCTCTCTCTCTCTCTCTCTCTCTCCTCTCTCTCTCTCTCTCCCTCTCTCTCTCTCTCTCTCTCTCTCTCTCTCTCTCTCTCTCTCTCTCTCTCTCTCTCTCTCTCTCTCTCTCTCTCTCTCTCTCCTCTCTCTCTCTCTCTCTCTCTCTCTCTCTCTCTCTCTCTCTCTCTCTCTCTCTCTCTCTCCTCTCTCTCTCTCTCTCTCTCTCTCTCTCTCTCTCTCTCTCTCACACACACACACACACACACTCACACACACACTCACACACACTCACACACACACTCACACACACCACTCACACACACACTCACACACACACTCACACACACACTCACACACACATTCACACACACACTCACACACACACTCACACACACACTCACACACACACACTCACACACACACACACTCACACACACTCACACACACACTCACATACACACTCACACACACACTGTCTCCCTCTCTCTCTGTCTCTCTGACTCCCTATATTTATTTAAGTTGCTACATATTCCAAAATACAGATTGTATTAGATTAAGTTAAGAATCCTACATAAAGAAATATTTTGTGCTCCATGATCGATGGATGGATGGATGCTGACACTGCCCCTGTCTCTGCGTTACTCTCTCTCTTTCCCTCTCTCTCTCTCTCTCTCTCTCTCTCACACACACACAACACACACACACACACACACACACACACACACACTGTCTCTCTCTCTCTCACACACACACACTCTCTCTCTCTCTCCCCTCTCTCTCTCTCTCTCTCTCTCTCTCTCTCTCTCTCTTCTTCTCTCTCTCTCTCTCTCTCTCTCTCTCTCTCTCTCTCTCTCTCTCTCTCTCTCTCTCTCTCTCTCTCTCTCTCTCTCTCTCTTCTTTCTCCCCACTCTCCACTTGATAAAAGACATTTGCAATGAACAATTAAACTAGACTGACATTTGATAACCGTCTGATGAAGTGAAATACGCTCTCCCTCCCCATGAAACACCACAACATGTGCCTGACATTTGTGGCAGGTGCAGCACTAACAAATAAACTGCTTTTAACCCGCCTGACTTCTGTTTGGATATTTAGTTCCACTAAACTCTAGCCTTGAAGTCAGAGGAATTAAACATCAACAAGTGGCCACGTTGCTCAAAGATGCAGATTAAGCAGAAAAATAACACCATTGCCTGTCATATGTATTGATCATTTTTAATGACAGTCCCTGATCATTGAAGTGTTTATTTCAGTTTCTACCCCCTCATTCTCCCCCCTGCACTTTATAATACACTTACAATAATAAATTAAACCTAACAAATATTTGATCCCCCCTTTCCCCCTCTCTCTCTCTCCTACTCTCTCCCATTTCTCCCTCTCTCTGCCCTCTCTCTCTGCCCTCTCTCTCACTCTCTCTCACTCCGCCTCCACTCTCTCTCCCCCTCTCTTACTGCCCTCCCTCTTCCACCTCTCTTTCGGTGCCCTGTCTCCCTCCCATCTCTCCCCTCTCGCTCTCACACCTCTCTCTTCCTCGTCCCTCTCCCCTCAACTCTCTCCCCCTCTTATTCCCCTCTCTCACTCTCCCCCCCTCCCCCTGTCCTGAAACATCACCACCTATTCAGTGTAGATGTTGACCATCATGGGGACTGGACTCTGGATAAGGGGTGGGGTGGGGGATGGTGATATTTCGTGGTTACGGGAGTAAACGACCTTTCTGTTGTCCTCTGGTGGGAACAGGAGGCAAAAGTCGGCCATCTTGAAACAGGCCGAAAACTCGCCGTCCTCTACCTGTTTCACCTTTTCCCTTTTTATTTCAGATGCAGCACGGAAACAGGCCATTCAGCCCACCGAGTCCGTTCCGACCAGCGATCGCCCGTTCACAGATTTATTCATTTAGAGATATAGCGCAGAAACTAAACTAATATACCAAACATTCCACACCCTCTCTCTCTCCCCTTCTCTCTCTCACACACTCACCCCATCTCCCTCTCATCCCTTTTGACTAAATATACTAAACTAAATTAAACTATATTAATATTTGATACCCTGCCCCCCTCCACTTTATAATAAAATTTACAATATATTAAGCTAATATTTGTTATCCCCTCTCTCCCCCTCCCCCTCCCTATCTCTCCCTCTCTCTCTCTCTCTCTCTCTCTCTCCTCTTTCTCTCCCCCCTCCACTGTATAAGAAAACATTAAAAATAATAAATTAAACAACTAATATTTGATACCCCCTCTCCCCCTCTTTCTACCCTATCACTCTCCCTCTCCACCCTTTCTCTCTCTTTCTCTCTCCCCTCTCTCTCACCCTCTCTCAATCTTTCTCTCACCCTCTCTCTCTCACCCCCTCTCTCTTTCGCCTTTTTATCTCCCCCCTGTGATATCACAGTCAGTGAAAATGGTGAGCAAGAATTAAAGCAGGAACTTTTTCAGATTGGAAAGTGAGCTGAGAAATAGCAAATGGTGTTTGTTGCAGGTAAGTGTGAGGTTTAAATTTTGGGAAGTCAGACCAGGGCATGATCTTCATCGTGAATGATAGTTCGCTGGGGAGTGTTGTAGAGCAGAGGGATCTCAGAACAAAAGTACATAGTTGCAAAAAAAGGGACGTAACAGGGGGATAGGGTGGTGGAGAAGGTTTTTTTGGCGAACTGTCTTCATCAGCCAGTGAATAAAATTTAAAAGTTGGAAAGTTATGTTCAGTTGGACAAGACGTTAGTGAGGACGCACTTGGAGTAATGTGCACATTTTTAGCCACCGTGTTTGGGCAATATGCCACTAATTTGTAAAGAGCGCTGAATATATTATCGAACAAGTTGCCCGGAGACAAGGTTCGGAGCTCGAGGGAAAGGCTGGACACGCCAGGACTTTATTACATGGAGCTCAGTAGAGAGAGCAGTGATCTCGTGGAGGTGCACAGTATCATAGGGAGTGCCATAGTAATAACACTACGACATTTGGACAGGAACATGAGGACACTGGTTAGTGGCCAATTAGTGGGCAATCAGGAGATGAGTGGGCAAAATTAGAGCACGTAGTATAGGGGCAGTGTATTGACATGGATAGAAAATTGGTTGGCAGATAGGAAACAAAGAGTAGGAATTAATGGGTCCCTTTCGCAATGGCAGGCAGTGACTAATGGGGTACCGCAAGGCTCGGTTCTGGGACCGCAGCCATTTACAATCCATATATAGATGATTTTGATGAAGGAATAAAAAGTAACATAAGCAGATTTGCAGATGACACAAAGCTGGGTGGCATGATGAACTGTGAAAAAGATGCTATGAGGATGCAGGGTGACTTGTATAGGTTGGGTGAGTGGGCAGATGCAGTGTAATGTGGATAAATGGGAGGTTATCCACTTTGGTGGCAAGAACAAGAAGGCAGATTATTATCTGAATGGTGTCCGATTATGATAAGGGAAAGTGCAACAAGACCTGGGAATCCTTGTAGATCAGTCAATAAAAGTAAGCATGCAGGTACGGCAGGCAATGAAGAAAGCTAATGGCATGTTAGACTTCGCAACGAGAGGATTTCAGTACAAGAGCAAAGAGATCCTTCTTCAGTTGTACAGGGACCTGGTGAGACCACATCTGAGGTATTGTGTGCACATTTGGTCTCCCAATTTGTGGAAGGACATTCTTGCTATTGGGGGAATGCAGCGCAGGTTCACGAGGTTAATTCCCAGGATGGCGGGACTGTCATATGATGAAAGAATGGAGCGACTGGGCTTGTATTTACTGGAGTTTAGAGGGGATCTTATAGAAACAGATACAATTATTAAGGGATGCAGGAAACATGTTTCCGATGTTGGGGGAGTCCAGAACCAGATGCCACAGTTTAAGAATCAGGTGTAGGCCATTTAGTACTGAGATGAGGAAAAACTCTTTCACCCAGAGAGTTGTGAAGTTATGAAATTCTCAAAGGTCAGACTGGGAGTGGGAGGGGGAGTTGAAGTGCCCCTCCAGTGCCATAGTGAGGCCAACTGGAAATTGGAGGAACAGCACCTAATATTTCGCTTGGGCAGCTTGCAGCCCAGCGGTATGTACATTGACATCTCCAACTTTAGACAGTTCCCCTGTCTCTCTCCTATTTCCCCCCCCCCCTTCCCAGTTCTCCCACTGTCTTTCTGTCTCCACCTATATCCTTTCTTTGTCCGGCCCCCCTGACATCAGTCTGAAGAAGGGTCTCGACCCGAAGCGTCACCTATTCCCGCGCGGACTAATGTGACACACTCTCTCCCCTTTCACTCTCCCCTTCTCTCTCTCACACTCACCCCATCTCTCTCTCTCTCTCTCTCTCCTCTCCTTTGACTAAATAAACTAAACTAAATTAAAGAGCTCGAGGGGCGAGCGGAAGCTAGGAATATGGGGAGAAGCCGGCACAGGTTACTCATTGTGGATGATCTGCCATGATCACAATGAATGGCGGTGTTGGCACGAAGGGACAAATGGCCTCCTGCGCCTATATTCTACGTTTCTATGTCTCTAAACTAAAAATAATCTCTCCCCTTTCTCTCCCCCCTCACAATAATCAATTAATTCACAATAATAAACTAAACTAATATTTGATATTCTTTCTCGCATTCCATTTTATAATAAATTCAACAATAAACTAAACTAATATTTGTTACCCACTCTCTCTCCCTCCCCTTCCTCCCCCTCACTCTCTCTCCCCTCTTTCTCTACTTCTCTTTCCCTCCCCCCATTTTATAAGACTACATTTACAACAATCAATTAAACTAAACTAATATTTGATACCAACTTCCCGCTCCCTCTCTCCCCACTCTCCCCTCCCCTCCCATCCCTCTCCCGACCTCTCCTATCTCTCCCCTCTCTCTGCCCTCTCCCTCTCTCCTTTTTCTCCCCAGTCTCTCTCTCATCCCCAGTCTCTCCACCTCTCTCTTCCCCTCTCTCTCTCTTCCCCTCGCCTCATTTCTCTCTCTCTCCTCTCTTTTGACTAAATAAAATAAACTGTTAAAATAAAAACTAAACTATCCCCTCTCTTCCTCCTCTCTCTCCCCCTCTCTCTCCCTCTCCCTTTCTCCCCCTCTCGCTTCCCCCTCTATCTCACCTCTCTCTCACTTCCCCCTCTCTCTCCTCTCTTTCACTCTTCCTCCTCTTTCTCACACCACCCTCTCTCCCTTCCTTCAGTCTCTCCCCGTCTCTCTTTCTCCTCTCTCTCCCCCTCTCCACTTCATTTTCATGAATTTACAATTATAAACTAAACTAATATTTGATACCATGACCCCCCCCTCGACTTGAGAACCAAATTTACAATATATTAAGCTAACAATTATTATCCCCTCTCTCTCCCTCTCCTTCCCTCCCCGCCCTCTCTCTCCTCTTCTCTCTCTCTCCCTCTTTCTCTCCCCCGTGCACTATATAAGAATACATTTCAAAGTCACAGCGTCATGGAGTCATGTAGCACGGAAATATCCGGCCCAACTCGCCCACTCCAATGCAACTTGCCCCGTCTATCCCAGTCCCACTACCCGCGTTTGCCCCATATCTTTCTCAACCCGTCCCATCCACGTACATGTCTAAATGTTTCTTAAACTTTGCACCAGTACATGCGTCTGACAGCCCGTTCTATACACCCACCACCCTGTGTGTACGAGGACATTCTGTTTTTTTTGTGCGAGACTTGTATCCTATGTTTGACTTTCCTCAGATAGGCACAGACACAAAGTAAACCAGCTCAGAGTTCAGAGGCGGTTCCATCTAACAGGTCGGTTCATTAAAGGCCTTATCGACGAACAAAGGGAAACACTCTGAGGAGACCCACCTCTCTCTCTCCTCTCCTGTCCTCTCTCCCCTCTCCTCCTTCTCTCCCCCTCCCCCCTCTCCCCCTACCCCCTCTCTCTCTCACAAACCCCTGTCTCTCTCCCCCTCTCTCATTCTACTATCAGTTACGACCTTATGACAAACAGGGGGAGGATTGGGGAGTGGAGGATGTGTGTGGGGGAGAGAGGGGGAGTAGTGTGGGAATGAGTGCAATGGGGAGAGAGAGTGCGGTGGAGCACGGGGAGAGGTAGGGGGAGTGTGGGGGAATGTAAGGGGTAGGGGTGTGGGCAGAGAGGGGGATGTGCGTGGGGATAGAGATGGGGAGGAGTGTGGGGGAAAGAATGGGAGGAGTGGTGAGTGTGTGTGGAGAATGCAGGAGTGTGGGGATGGAGAGTGGGAGGAGAGTGGGGAGAGAGGGGGTGCGGAGAGAGAGGGGGATGTATATGGGGAGAGAGATTCGAGGAGTGTGGCAAGACAGAGGGGAGTGTGGGGAGAGAGTGGGGAGGAGTGTGGAGAGGGGAGGAAGTGGGAAAGCAGAATCGGAAAAGTGGGGAGAGGACAGAGAATGGGAGGAGGGAGAGAGGGAGAGAGAGAGAGAGAGAGTGAGGAGTGTTGGGAGAGACGCATAATGCGTTATTCCTTCAATCTTATCCAGCAGAAAGTTATCGACTCATTATCACCGCTGCCTATTAAAGTGAAAATAACAAATAAATACGTGTGCACCCGCCAACGTGGATAGAACAACAAGATGCCGTGAGAGCTCATTACAGATGAGATTAATTACTGAGAATGTTACTGCTTATACAGACCCATCACTGACCACACTGATAATGTTACTGCTTATCCAGACCCATCACTGACCACACTGATAATGTCAGTACTTTTCCAGACCCATCACTGACCACACTGATGATGTCACTGCTTATCCAGACCTACCGCTGACCACACTGATAACGTCACTGCTTATCCAGACCCATCACTGACCACACTGATAATGTCACTGCTTATCCAGACCCATCACTGACCACACTGAAAATGTCACTGCTTATCCAGACCCATCACTGACCACACTGATAATATCACTGCTTATCCGGACCTTTGACAAAGTCTCCCATGGTAGACCGATCCAGGAGGTGAAGGCACACGGGATTAACGGTGACTTGGTCGCATGAATTCAGAACTGTCTGAATGATAGAAGGCAGAGTGTTGTGGTGGAAGGGCAATATTCAGGCTGGATGTCTGTGACCAGTAGTAATACACAGGGATCTGTGCTGGGACCTCTACTGTTTGTGATACACATAAATGACTTGGGCATGAATATACACGGGTTGTTTTGTAAGTTTGCGGATGACACCAAGATTTCTGGGGTTGAGGAATGTGAGGGAGGCTGTCTCAGTATTTAGTGGCGTATAGATCAAGTAGAGAGATGGGAGGGGTGGGGAAAATCACAGATGCAAATTATTCTGAGCAAATGAGAGATGTTGCAATTTGGGACGTCAAATGTGAGTTCAAACTATATAATTAATGACATGACCCTTAACATCAGTGATGTATAAAAGTATCTTGCAATACAGGTAAACAGCTCCCTGAATGTGATAACGGCAGTGGACAGTTGTAAAGAGGCATATGGTACAGTTTCGTTCATTGGTCAAGGAGTGGTGGTCTATCTCAGGGATTGGTGCTGCGCTCATTGTTGTTTGTCATCTGTGTCAATGAGTTGCCTGAGAATGTAACGGACTAATGTAAAAGTTTGCAGTTGACACTGAATTAGGTGGTATCACAGGCATTGAAAAATGATTGGCAAGGTTTAGAGCAGGAACTTTTTCAAATTGGAAAGTGGGCTGAGAAATGGCAAATGGTGCTTCTTGCAGATGTGTGAGATTTTAAATTAGGGAAGACCAGCCAGGGCATGATCTTCACCGCGAATGGTAGTTAGCTGGGTAGTGTTGTAGAGCAGAGGGAACTCAGAATAAAAGTACATAGTTGCAAGAAAAGGGACGTAACAGGGGGATAGGGCGGTGGGGAAGGTTTTTTTCCCACTGTCTTCATCAGCCAGTGAATAAAATTTAAAAGTTGGAAAGTTATGTTCAGTTGGGCAAGACTTTGTTGAAGACGCACTTGGATACGTCACCATGTTTAGGAAATATGCCACTAATTTGTAAAGAGTGCAGAAAATAATTTCAACACGTTGCCAGAAAACAAGGGTCGGAGCTAGAGGGAAATGTTGGGCTCGCCAGGACTTTATTCCATGGAGCGCAGCAGGCAGTGCAGTGGGGAATTAAACATAAATAGATATCCACATTTCTCAAAGATGCAGATTAAGCAGAAAACATTATAATCGCCTGTCACGTACATTGGTCATTTTTAATAACAGTCCCTGATCATTGAAGTGTTTATTTCAGTTTCTACGAGTGCCTGGTTTGCACTGCATGATGGGAGATATGCTCTCTTGAATTGCTTGATAAATAAGCACATAAATGAAGTCTGCGTGTGTGGCAGCTTTCTCTGTGCCGCTGTGTGGACAGCCCAGACGGATGAGTTGGTCATTTACTCTCAGACCGACCTTACTGTCTGGTCTGTGGGTTTGAATTAACATCTACCTGTCACCTGGTCTGAAGTGGTTCACCACAATATAAACTGCAGATTGAACAGAGCCACAGCTAATGTTCACCGGCTGGAACTAATATTCCCCACTGGGAGAAGTACACAGAACATTTAGCCATCTCCCCCTTTCTCAGATCTGAAGCTGCATTTTAATTTTCAGCATTATGTGTTATTCTTTCAAATGTATGCCGGAGAGAGTTAATTAGCATTTCTAACCTGTTAATTAAGAAGAAAATAATAAGTTAACGCATCTTCAGCTGCCGTGTTTACCAGCGTGGATAGAGCAGCAAGATGGAATTAGTGCTCATTAAAGTTTAGATTAATTATGGATACTGAACGAGTTAACAATAGACAATAGGTGCAGGAGTAGGCCATTCGGCCGTTCGAGCCAGTACCACCATTCAATGTGATCATGGCTGATCATTCTCAATCAGTACCCCGTTCCTGCCTTCTCCTCATACCCCCTGACTCCGCTATCCTTAAGAGCTCTATCTAGCTCTCTCTTGAATGCATTGGGAGAATTGAGCTCCACTGCCATCTGAGGCAGAGAATTCCACAGATTTACAACTCTCTGAAAACGTTTTTCCTCATCTCCGCTCTAAATGGCCTACCCTTTATTCTTAAACTGTGACCCCTTAATAATCTTATATGTTTCGATCAAATCCCCTCTCATCCTTCTAAATTCTAGTTTATACAAGCCTCGTCGCTCCAGTCTTTCAACATATGACAGTCCCGCCATTCCGGGAATTAACCTAGTAAATCTACGCTGCACGCCCTCAATAGCAAGAATATCCTTCCTCAACCCCTTTAGAATCGAACATTTGAATTAAAAGGAAGGGATTCTTTGAGAAGATGTGGGAAAAATGGATCGTTTATTTCAGCCATGACACCAACTGGATAAATGCCGAGCTAGATATTGGAAGACTGTGTTGTATAGAACTAGATGGTATGTTTGTGCGAATATTGAAATATCTCTAGATAACCAATCATTGTTACTTTTTTATATTTTATTTGGTAAGTGTACCACACTGTCTTGTTCAAATGTATTTATTTATCTATTTATCTCCTTTATTTATTTAGTTATCAATTCATTTATTTATTTAATTTTGTTGTTTTTCTTATTTTATTTTATTCATGTTGATGGTGTTGTACTGTTTTGTATATTTCTCAGTGAAAAAAACAATAAAAACAGAAGAGACAAAAAAGAAAGAATTCTTTATTTCACATCATATCAAATGTAAAACATCGGGGGCAGATTTAATGAGATCATGTCACTGCTTATCCAGACCCATCACTGACCACACTGATAATGTCACTGCTTATCCAGACCCATCACTGACCACACTGATAATGTCACTGCTTATCCAGAGAGAAAGAGAGTGAAGAGTGTGGGGAGGAAGAGGGGAGGAACGTGGAGAGAGAGGGAGGTGTGTGGGGAGAGAAATGGGAGGAGTGGAGGGAGGGGATGGAGGGTGGGAAGGGAGGGGGTTTGGGGAGAGGAATTGAATAGTGTGGGGAGAGAGAGGGAGTGGGGAGATAGAGTAAGCAGGATGAATGTGGGGAGCGAGAGAGGAGTGTGAGGAGAGAGAGGGGGATTGTGGGGAGAATGACGGGGAGGACTGTGGGGAGAGAGGGGGTTTTAGGGGATGGGGAGGGAGGAGTGTGAGAGAGAGGGTGGAAGGATTGTGTGGGGAGTGGGATGAATGTGGGGATGGAGGGGGGAGTGGGGGAGAGTGGGGGAGAGGGAGAGGAGATGGGTGTGAGAGAGAGGAAGGTGTGTGGTGAGAGAGAGAGTGTTGAGGGAGGATGGGGATTGTGGAGAGAAATGAGGAATGTGGGAATTGAGAGGGGAGGACTGTGGGGAGAGGGGGGAGTGGGCAATAGACAATAGACAATAGACAATAGGTGCAGGAGTAGGCCATTCAGCCCTTCGAGCCAGCACCGCCATTCAATGCGATCATGGCTGATCACTCTCAATCAGTACCCCGTTCCTGCTTTCTCCCCATACCCCCTCACTCCGCCATCCTTAAGAGCTCTATCCAGCTCTCTCTTGAAAGCATCCAACGAACTGGCAGAGAATTCCACACCTTCACCACTCTCTGACTGAAAAAGTTCTTCCTCATCTCCGTTCTAAATGGCCTACCCCTTATTCGTAAACTGTGGCCCTTGTTCTGGACTCCCCCAACATTCGGAACATGTTTCCTGCGTCTACTGTGTCCAATCCCCTAATTATCTTATATGTTTCAATAAGATCCCCCCTCATCCTTCTAAATTCCAGTGCATATAAGCCTAATTGCTCCAGCCTTTCAATATACGACAATCCCGCCATTCCGGGAATTAACCTACGGAGAGAGAGGAGTGTGAAAGAGAGGGAGTGTTGCCAGAGACAGTGCGGAACAGATTCACCAGGATGTTATCTGGAATGGACAGCATTAGTTTGTAGACAGAATCAATTGTGTGCGATTGGTCTCCATGGAACGCAGGAGGATGAGGGGTGATCTCAGAGACGTGTCTTAGATCATGAAAGGAATAGATCGGGCGATGCTCAGGTTCTCCTGCCCTTAGTAGGAGAATCGAGGTCCAGAGGACATACGTTTAAGGTGAAGGGGAAATGATTGAATAGGAATCTGAGGGGTAACGTTTTCACACAATGGGTGGTGGATGTATGGAACAAACTGCCAGATGAGGAATTTGAGGCGGGGACTATCCCAACGTTTATGAAATAGTTAGACAGGTTGGGTACATGAATAGGACAGATTTGGTGGGATATGGACCAATGCAGACAGGTGGAACTAGCGTAGATGGGGCCTGTTGGCTGACGTGGGCAAGTTGGGCCGAAGGGCCTGATTCCACACCATATCTATCTATGACTATATGAGTACAGGGCTGAACTACCTCCTCTGAAAGTTCGTTCCACACACCCACCACGGGTTTTGGCAACATCCTCGTAAATCTCCTCCATCACCTTTCCAGATTGACACCATCTTTCCTGTATCATGGTGCCCAAAACTGAACACAATACTCCAAATGCAGCCTCACCAACGTCTTACACAACCGCAACATAACCTCTATACACAATGCTCTGACAAAAGACGGCCAATGTAACAAAATACTTTTTGACCACACTGTCAACCTGTGACACTATGTACCTCTTTCAACACACTATGTACCTGTCGTCCTATATCCCTTTGTTCTACATTTAATTCACATTTCTGCCTCGTTTCCAGGTCAACGGTACTGACACTTCTGAACTCACTGATGGTTTCACTTCCCATGTGCGTCTGATTGTGAATACACTTGCACTACAGCTGAACATCCAAATAAAGAATAATCAAGACTTAACTGCTCCTCCAAGTGCAGCGCTCTCCTCAGTCATACTTCAAATATCTGCGAAGCCCTTTTGTGTAGTTCTGGTCACCATATTATACCAATGATGTCCTATTGCCAGAGGCGGTGGTGAACAGATTCACCAGGATGTTATCTGGAATGGACAGCGTTAGTTTGAGGACAGATTTGATCAGGTGGGATTGGTCTTATTGGAGCAAGAATGTACATGGACGACCTTACTGAGGCTTGTAAAATTATGTCAACTACAGCAGGGTTGAGTAGATGGTTACAGTTATTTCCCAGTCTGGGAGAATCTGAACCCAGAGAAGTTACGTTTAATCGAAAGGGGAGAGGTTTAAGGGAATTCTGACTTCAAAGATGGAGCAATCTTTTCATTTGAGGCGGTGGGGACAGATACCATCTCAGCAAATAAACAGCATTTGGACAGGCGTTTGTTTCGGATAGGAATGGACGGATATGGGACAAATACAGGTGAATGAGATTACCGTAGATAGGTATCTCGGTCCGCATGGACGAGTCGGGGCGAAGGGCCTGTTTCCCTGTTGTTCACATGACTGGAATCAGCGGCTCTGTAATCACTAATGTGCTCTGTCATCGGCCTCCCCAGTTGTAGCCACATTGCAGACACATCACTGACTGCACAACAGTGGCGATACTGTATTGGGTGGTGGTGTCACCAACAACGGAGACACATTGTTCATCTCCCTCGCAAGTGTCCAACACGTGCTTCACTCTCCTCAAACTAAACTCTAGCCTAGAAATCCGAGGAATTAAACGCCAATAGGTGTCGAATGTTCTCACACCTGCAGTTTAAACAACAAAATGATATAACTGCCTATCATATACGTTGGTCGTTTTAATATGTCTCGGATCATTGAAGTGTTTCTTTCACTTTCTATGTGTACCAGATATACACAACAGGAAGGGAGAAATGCTCTCTTGAATTAATTAATAAATAGGCACAGAAATACAGACTGAGTGTGCGTGAGAGCTCTCTTAACTTCACTGGAATTTAGGATGAGAGAGGATCTTGTCGAAACATACAGAATTCTGAAGAAGGGTCTCCACCTATTCCTTCTCCCAAGAGATGCTGCCTGTCCCGCTGAGTTACTCCAGCTTTTTGTGTCTATCTGTTGAAACCAGCATCTACAGTTCCTTCTTACACATATACATATCTTAAGGGATTGGACAGGCTAGATACAGGAAAAATGTTCCCGATGTTGTGGGAGTCCAGAAAAGGGATCACAGTTTACGAATAAGGGGTAGCTGAATTATTACTGAGATGAGGAAAAACTAATCTGTCGTCGACCTCCCCAGTTGAGATGAATTGTGAATCTGTGGAATTCTCTGACACAGAAGTCAGTGGAGGCCAATTCACAGGAGGTTTTCAAGAGAGAGTCAGATATGGCTCTTACTGCTAACGGAATAAAGCTGCATGGGGAGAAAGCAGGAACGGGGTACTGATTTAGGATGGTCGGCCTTGATCATATTGAATGGCGGT
>NW_027601650.1:0-93065 GCF_053455715.1 Rhinoraja longicauda
AAAGGTTTGGTCCAACTCAGCGTGGAGCTATGAAGGGGAAATCCTGCTTGACTCATTTTCTGGATTTTTTTGAGTATGTAACAAGTAAAATGGATGAAGGAGAGCTAGTGGATGTAATGTACTATGGACTTTAAGAAAGATTTTGATAAAGTCCCACACTGGAGATTAGTGGGCACATGGTATCGGGGGTAGGGTATTGACATGGATAGAGAATTGGTTTGCAGACAGGAAGCCAAGATTAGAAATAAACGGGTCCTTTTCAGAAGACAGGCAGTGGCGAGTGGAGTGCCGCAAGGTTCGGTGCTAGGGCCGTAACTATTTACAATATATAGTAATGATTTGGTTGATGGAATTAGAAGTAACACTAGCAAATTTGCGGATGACACAAAGCTGGATGGCAGTGTGAACTGCAAAGAGGATGTTAGGATGTTCCAGGGTGACTTGGACAGGTCGAGTGAGTGGGCAGAGGCGTGGCAGATGCACTATAATGTTGAAAATGTGAGGTTATCCACTTTGGCGGCAAAAACAAGGAGGAAGATTATTATCTCAATGATGTCAGATTAGGTAAACGGGAAGTGCAACGAAACCTGGGTGTCCTTGTACACCAGTCAATGAAAGTATACATGCAGGTACAGCAGGCAATGAACAAAGCTAATGGCATTTTGGCCTTCATAACGAGAGGATTTGACTATAGGAGTAAAGAGGTCCTTCTGCAGTTGTATATGGCCCTGGTGAGACCACATCTGGAGTATTGTCTGCAGTTTTGTTCTACTAATTAGAGGAAGGACGTCCTTGTTAATCACAGTTAATCACAGGGATGGCGGGACTGTCATATGAGGAAAGATGGAAAAGACTGGGATGGTATTCACTGGAATTTAGAAAGATAAGAAGGGATCTTACAGAAACGTATACAATTATAAAAGGAATAGAAAAGCTAGATGCTGGAAAAAAAATGTTCCCAATGTTGGGGGAGTCCACGACCAGGGGCCACAGTCTAGGAATAAAGGGGAAGCCATTTATAACTGAGGTAAGAAAAATCTTTTTCACCTAGAGCGTTGTGAATTTGTAGAATTCTCTGCCACAGAAGGCAGTGGAGACCAATTCACTGGGTGAATTTAAAGATAGCTGGATTGCTCTAGGGGCTAGCGGAATCAAGGGACATGGATACAAGGCAGGCACGGGTTACTGATTGTGGATGGTCAGCCTTGATAACAAAGAATGACGGTCTGGTTCCAAGGGACAAATGATCTCCTCCTGCACCTATTTTCTGTGACTTTCTATGACTATTATCTCCACACCTTTCTGCTTTGCACAGAGGCCGTTAGCTGTACAACTCCCTGGTCAACTCGTCCCTTCCCACCCATACCACCCCTCCCACTGTATTTCCGCTGTAACCGCAGCAGATGCAAGACCTCTCCCTTTACTTCCCCCCTTGACTATATCCAAGGACCCTGACAATCTTTTCAGGTGAGACAGAGGTTCACCTGCACCTCGAGCAACCTCATTTGCTGTATCCGCTGTTCCAGATGTCAAGTTTCTGTACATCGGCGAGACCAAGCGCAGGATCGGCTATCGTTTCACTGAACACCTCAGCTCATTCCACCTAAACCAACTTGATCTCCCGGTTGCTCAGCACTTTAACTCATCCCCTACCCCCCCCCCCCCCCCCCCTCCTCCCCTTCCCAATCTGAACTTTCTGTCCTGGGCATCCTCCATTGTGAGGCTTAGCGCAAATTGGAGGAACAGCACCTCATATTTCGTTTCGGTAGCTTACACATCAGCGGTATGAGCATTGATTTCTCTAACTTCAAATCGCCCGTTTTCCCTCACTCTCCAACCCCTCCCCCTA
Organism: Rhinoraja longicauda; assembly: GCF_053455715.1. Lineage (NCBI taxonomy): Eukaryota > Metazoa > Chordata > Chondrichthyes > Rajiformes > Arhynchobatidae > Rhinoraja > Rhinoraja longicauda. The sequence continues at coordinate 1,850 of NW_027601650.1, forward strand.
CCCAGCTCTCCCACAACTCTTACTGTCTACGACTACATTCTATCTCTGTCCGGCCCGCTCTCCTGACATCAGTCTGAAGAAGGGGCTCGACCCAACGCGTCACCCATTCTTTCTCTCCATCCAGGGAATAGTATTTTTTTCTATTATCAATTACAATCTTTTTTAAGGGAAAAGTTAGGTCATTCAATGTCTCTATTTCAGATTAAAGGAATAGAATCCTTGATTCAGGGCAAGGGAATAAAAAAAATTATATCATCAATGTATAAATTATTACAAAAATCTAGTCCAAAGATAGGAATTCAAAAATCAAGACAAAGATGGGAAACAGATCTTAATATTATGATTGATGAACCAAGTTGGGAAAGATTGTGTTTAGATAGTATGAAAAATACTATTAATGTGAGATATAGTTTAGTACAATATAATATTTTACATCAACTATATTTAACCCCGAAAAAATTAACCAATTTAAAACCCACAGAGAGTGGGTACTGATTGAGAACGATCAGCCGCGATCACATTGAATGGCGGTGCGTACAGGCTCGAAGGGCCGAATGGCCTCCTCCTGCACCTATTGTGAGAGAGAGGAGGGGGAGAGAGAGAGGGAAGGGGAGCCAGCAAGCAAGGACAAACATTGACACAAAAAAACAGTGAGCACATGTGGCGGCCATTTTGTTGAAATAAACAGTGAGCACATGTGGCCCTTCATAAGCCCACAACTTCCCCAAGGCTCAGCGATCACACCAATTATCAATTAGCAGCCCGCCCGACGGGCGACATTGTCCACACCCAGTCTCCACCTCTTGCTATTAAAAGATATTTTATAAATTAAAGCTCGTAGCTTTTTGAGGTATAAAATATCTTTTTAATAACATGATTAAATAGCTCTCCCCCTTCTCTTTCCCCTCCTCTCTCTCTCCCCCTCTCTCTCCCCCTCCTCTCTCTCCCCCTCCTCTCTCTTCCCCTCCTCTCTCCCTCCCTCACTCCATCCCTCCCTCTCTCCCTCCCTCCCTCTCTCTCCCCCAAACAAAAAACTATGAGCTTTAATTTATAAAATATCTTTTAATAGCAAGAGCTGGATAGCCATCATTCCCCATCTACACTAGTCCCACCTGCCCACACCGTCCATCATGCCCCATCTACACTAGTCCCACCCGCCCACACTGACCAACATGCCCCATCTACACTAGTCCCACCCGCCCACACTGACCAACATGCCCCATCTACACTAGTCCCACCCGCCCACACTGACCAACATGCCCCATCTACACTAGTCCCACCTGCCCACACTGACCAACATGCCCCATCTACACTAGTCCCACCTGCCCACACCGACCAACATGCCCCATCTACACTAGTCCCACCTGCCCACACTGACCAACATGCCCCATCTACACTAGTCCCACCTGCCCACACCGGCCAACATGCCCCATCTACACTAGTCCCACCCGCCCACACTGACCAACATGCCCCATCTACACTAGTCCCACCTGCCCACACCGTCCATCATGCCCCATCTACACTAGTCCCACGCGCCCACACTGACCAACATGCCCCATCTACACTAGTCCCACCTGCCCACACTGACCAACATGCCCCATCTACACTAGTCCCATCCGCCCACACCGTCCATCATGCCCCATCTACACTAGTCCCACCCGCCCACACTGACCAACATGCCCCATCTACACTAGTCCCACCCGCCCACACCGACCAACATGCCCCATCTACACTAGTCCCACCTGCCCACACCGTCCATCATGCCCCATCTTCACTAGTCCCACCTGCCCACACCATCCATCATGCCCCATCTACACTAGTCCCACCCGCCCACACTGACCAACATGCCCCATCTACACTAGTCCCACCTGCCCACACTGACCAACATGCCTGTTTATAATTTAAAGCTCGTAGCTTATTGATAAATTTATAAATTAAAGCTCGTAGCTTTTTGATAAATTTATAAATTAAAGCTCGCAGCTTTTTGAGTTTGTTTGTGTGTGTGTGAATCTCTCTCTCTCTCTCTCCTCTCTCTCCCCTTCCCTCTCTCTCTCCCCCTCCTCTCTCTCCACCTCTTGCTATTAAAAGATATTTTATCAATGAAAGCTCGTAGCTTTTTGATAAACTAAAATAATTAAAGCTCGTAGCTTTTTGATAACTTTATAAATTAAAGCTCGTAGCTTTTTGATAAATTTATGAATTAAAGCTTGTAGCTTTATGATAAATTTAACATTTTAAAGCTCGTAACTTTTTGATAAATTGATAAATTAAAGCTCGTAGCTTTTTGATAAATTTATAAATTAAAGCTCGTGGCTTTTTGATAAATTTATAAATTAAATCTCGTAGCTTTTTGATAAATTTATAAATTAAAGCTCGTAGCTTTTTGATAAATTTATAAATTAAAGCTCGTAGCTTTTTGATAAATTTATTTTATTTGATAAATTCCACTGGAATTCTCTGCCAGTGGAACTCTCTGCCATAGAAGGTAGTTGAGGCCAGTTCATTGGCTATATTTAAGAGGGAGTTAGATGTGGCCCTTGTGGCTAAAGGGATCAGGGGGTATGGAGAGAAGGCAGGTACAGGCTACTGAACTGGATGATCAGCCATGATCATATTGAATGGCGGTGCGTACAGGCTCGAAGGGCCGAATGGCCTACTCCTGCACCTATTTTCTATGTTTCTGTTTCTATAAATTAAAGCTCGTAGCTTTTTGAGTTTGTTTGTACGTGGGTGAATCTCTCTCTCTCCCCCTCTCTCTCCCTCCCTCCCCATCTCACCCTCCCTCCCTCTCTCTCTCTCTCCCTCCCTCCCTCCCTCCCTCCCTCCCTCCCTCCCTCCCTCCCTCCCTCCCTCCCTCCCTCCCTTTCTCAAACTCTCCAAAACTATATATTTTTAAAAAATCTCCACTTTATTCCAGAGCTCAGGGCTACACAATAGAAGCGATTATCACATTGGAGTAACCAGACATGAAGGCAGCTTCGGCCCTTGTTTTACATTCACACCTCCCAGAATGTGTACTGCAAAAGCCAGCACAGACAGACAGACGAGTTGTTTGCAAAGATACATGAGGACAGGGAATGTAGCTTGTTTTAAATCTGGGACAGAGAGTTTGAATCTGGCTATTGAACCTCTGGCAGAACTAATAAGGTCAGATTCAGACATTAAAGGATTTAAAGTTAATCAGGAAGATCACAAAATTACTTTATTTGCAGATGATGTCCTAATTTGTCTTACTAGACCATTGGAATCCTTAAGAAAATTATATTTCAGATTGGAAGAATACGGGAAAGTATCAGGATATTAAATTAATAAAGATAAAACTGAAATAATGCCTCTTTTTGAAGGCAACTATGACCAATGTAAAAGAGAAAGTCAGTTTAAATGGCAAAAAGAAGGCATTAAGTACTTAGGAGTTAAAGTAGATAATAAGTTAAATAATTTGTATAAATTAAATTATAAACCATTAATAAAAAAAATAGATGAGGACCTGAAGAAATGGATGAATCTTCCAATTACATTGCTAGGGAGAGTGAACTGTATCAAGATGAATATTTTTCCGAGGATACAGTATTTATTCCAAACACTGCCTATACCTTTGCTAAATAATTTTTTTCAAGAATTGAACAAAATTGTGAGGAATTTTCTTTGGAAAGGTAAAATGCCAAGAGTGTCTCTGGAAAAATTAACATGGAAATTTGAATTAGGTGGACTGCAATTACCAAATTTTAAAAATTATTATCTGGCAGCACAAATGAGTTTTATTTCATCCTTTTATCAAGAGGGTGGAAAAACAGCATGGGTTAAAATTGAAATGGATAAAATAAAAGAGTTATGTCCAGAAGAATTTATATATAAATGGAAAGCGAAGCTATTAGTTAAGGATAAAGAGTCACCTTTGCTAAAACATTTAATTAATACATTGTTGAAAACAGTTAAAGTTAATGATAAAAGATTTGTTTTAACAGCTAAAACTCCATTAGGAGAAAATGGATTATTGCCGTTTGCTTGGAATAATCAAATACTACAAGTCTGGGAACAGAAGGGTATTATAAATATAGGAGATTGCTATGAAGGAAATAACTTTTTGACATTTTCTCAATTGAGAAATAAATATCAAATTCCAGGGAATAGTATTTTTTTCTATTATCAATTACAATCTTTTTTAAGGGAAAAGTTAGGTCATTCAATGTCTCTATTTCAGATTAAAGGAATTGAATCCTTGATTCAGGGCAAGGGAATAAAAAAAATTATATCTTCAATGTATAAATTATTACAAAAATCTAGTCCAAAGATAGGAATTCAAAAATCAAGACAAAGATGGGAAACAGATCTTAATATTATCATTGATGAACCAAGTTGGGAAAGACTGTGTTTAGATAGTATGAAAAATACTATTAATGTGAGATATAGTTTAGTACAATATAATTTTTTACATCAACTATATTTAACCCCAGAAAAAATTAAACAATTTAAAACCCACAGAGAGTGGGTACTGATTGAGAACGATCAGCCGCGATCACATTGAATGGCGGTGCGTACAGGCTCGAAGGGCCGAATGGCCTCCTCCTGCACCTATTGTGAGAGAGAGGAGGGGGAGAGAGAGAGGGAAGGGGAGCCAGCAAGCAAGGACAAACATTGACACAAAAAAACAGTGAGCACATGTGGCGGCCATTTTGTTGAAATAAACAGTGAGCACATGTGGCCCTTCATAAGCCCACAACTTCCCCAAGGCTCAGCGATCACACCAATTATCAATTAGCAGCCCGCCCGACGGGCGACATTGTCCACACCCAGTCTCCACCTCTTGCTATTAAAAGATATTTTATAAATTAAAGCTCGTAGCTTTTTGAGGTATAAAATATCTTTTTAATAACAAGATTAAATAGCTCTCCCCCTTCTCTTTCCCCTCCTCTCTCTCTCCCCCTCTCTCTCCCCCTCCTCTCTCTCCCCCTCCTCTCTCTTCCCCTCCTCTCTCCCTCCCTCACTCCATCCCTCCCTCTCTCCCTCCCTCCCTCTCTCTCCCCCAAACAAAAAACTATGAGCTTTAATTTATAAAATATCTTTTAATAGCAAGAGGTGGATAGCCATCATGCCCCATCTACACTAGTCCCACCCGCCCACACCGTCCATCATGCCCCATCTACACTAGTCCCACCTGCCCACACGACCAACATGCCCCATCTACACTAGTCCCACCTGCCCACACTGACCAACATGCCCCATCTACACTAGTCCCACCCGCCCACACCGTCCAACATGCCCCATCTACACTAGTCCTACCTGCCCACACCGTCCAACATGCCCCATCTACACTAGTCCCACCCGCCCACACTGACCAACATGCCCCATCTACAATAGTCCCACCCGCCCACACCGTCCAACATGCCCTATCTACACTAGTCCCACCTGCCCACACTGACCAACATGCCCCATCTACACTAGTCCCACCCGCCCACACTGACCAACATGCCCCATCTACACTAGTCCCACCCGCCCACACGGAGCAACATGCCCCATCTACACTAGTCCCACCCGCCCACACCGTCCAACATGTACCATCTACACTAGTCCCACCTGCCCACACTGACCAACATGCCCCATCTACACTAGTCCCACCCGCCCACACTGACCAACATGCCCCATCTACACTAGTCCCACCTGCCCACACTGGCCAACATGCCCCATCTACACTAGTCCCACCTGCCCACACCATCCAACATGCCCCATCTACACTAGTCCCACCTGCCCACACCGGCCAACATGCCCCATCTACACTAGTCCCACCCGCCCACACCGTCCATCATGCCCCATCTACACTAGTCCCACCTGCCCACACCGTCCATCATGCCCCATCTACACTAGTCCCACCTGCCCGCACGACCAACATGCCCCATCTACACTAGTCCCACCTGCCCACACTGACCAACATGCCCCATCTACACTAGTCCCACCCGCCCACACCGTCCAACATGCCCCATCTACAATAGTCCTACCTGCCCACACCGTCCAACATGCCCCATCTACACTAGTCCCACCCGCCCACACTGACCAACATGCCCCATCTACACTAGTCCCACCCGCCCACACCGTCCAACATGCCCTATCTACACTAGTCCCACCTGCCCACACTGACCAACATGCCCCATCTACACTAGTCCCACCCGCCCACACTGACCAACATGCCCCATCTACACTAGTCCCACCCGCCCACACTGAGCAACATGCCCCATCTACACTAGTCCCACCCGCCCACACCGTCCAACATGCCCCATCTACACTAGTCCCACCTGCCCACACTGACCAACATGCCCCATCTACACTAGTCCCACCCGCCCACACTGACCAACATGCCCCATCTACACTAGTCCCACCTGCCCACACTGGCCAACATGCCCCATCTACACTAGTCCCACCTGCCCACACCATCCAACATGCCCCATCTACACTAGTCCCACCTGCCCACACCGGCCAACATGCCCCATCTACACTAGTCCCACCCGCCCACACTGACCAACATGCCCCATCTACACTAGTCCCACCGCCCACACCGTGTACAGGTGCAGCAGGCAGTGAAGAAAGTGAATGGTATGTTGGCATTCATAGCAAGAGGATTTGAGTATAGGAGCAGGGAGGTTCTGCTGCAGTTGTACAAGGCCTTGGTGAGACCGCACCTGGAGTATTGTGTGCAGTTTTGGTCTCCTAACCTGAGGAAAGACTTTCTTGCCTTAGAGGGAGTACAGAGAAGGTTCACCAGATTGATCCCTGGGATGGTGGGACTTTCATATGAGGAAAGACTGGATAGACTGGGCTTGTACTCGCTGGAATTTAGAAGACTGAGGGGGGATCTTATAGAAACATATAAAATTCTTAAGGGGTTGGAGAGGCTAGATGCGGGAAGATTGTTCCCGATGTTGGGGGAGTCCAGAACCAGGGGTCACAGCTTAAGGATAAGGGGGAATTCTTTTAGGACCGAGATGAGAAAACATTTCTTCACACAGAGATTGGTGAATCTGTGGAATTCTCTGCCACAGAAGGTAGTGGAGGCCAGTTCATTGGCTATATTTAAGAGGGAGTTAGATGTGGCCCTTTTTGCTAAAGGGATCAGGGGGTATGGAGAGAAGGCAGGTACAGGATACTGAGCTGGATGATCAGCCATGATCATATTGAATGTCGGTGCAGGCTCGAAGGGCCGAATGGCCTACTCCTGCACCTATTTTCTATGTTTCTAACATGCCCCATCTACACAAGTCCCACCTGCCCACACAGACCAACATGCCCAATCTACACGAGTCCCACCTGCCCACACCAGCCATCATGCCCCATCTACACTAGTCCCACCCGCCCACACAGACCAACATGACCCATCTACACTAGTCCCACCTGCCCACACCGCCCAACATGCCCCATCTACACAAGTCCCACCTGCCCACACCGGCCAACATGCCCCATCTACACTAGTCCCACCTGCCCACACAGACCAACATGCGCCATCTACACTAGTCCCACATGCCCACACCGACCAACATGCCCCATCTACACTAGTCCCACCTGCCCACACCGACCAACATGCCCCATCTACACTAGTCCCACCTGCCCACACAGACCAACATGCCCCATCTACACTAGTCCCACCTGCCCACAACGACCAACATGCCCCATCTACACTAGTCCCACACCGACCAAAATGCCCCCATCTACACTAGTCCCACCCGCCCACACAGACCAACATGACCCATCTACACTAGTCCCACCTGCCCACACCGGCCAACATGCCCCATCTACACTAGTCCCACCTGCCCACACCGACCAACATGCCCCATCTACACTAGTCCCACCTGCCCACACCGCCCAACATGCCCCATCTACACAAGTCCCACCTGCCCACACCGGCCAACATGCCCCATCTACACTAGTCCCACCTTCCCACACTGGCCAACATGCCCCATCTACACTAGTCCCACCTGCCCACACAGACCAACATGCGCCATCTACACTAGTCCCACATGCCCACACCGACCAACATGCCCCATCTACACTAGTCCCACCTGCCCACACCGACCAACATGCCCCATCTACACTAGTCCCACCTGCCCACACAGACCAACATGCCCCATCTACACTAGTCCCACCTGCCCACAACGACCAACATGCCCCATCTACACTAGTCCCACACCGACCAACATGCCCCCATCTACACTAGTCCCACCTGCCCACAACGACCAACATGCCGGTTTATAAATTAAAGCTCGTAGCTTTTTGATAAATTTAAAAATTAAAGCTCGTAGCTTTTTGATAAATTTATAAATTAAAGCTCGTAGCTTTTTGATAAATTTATAAATTAAAGCTCGTAGCTTTTTGATAAATTTATAAATTAAAGCTCGTAGCTTTTTGATAAATTTATTTTATTTGATAAATTCCACTGGAATTCTCTGCCAGTGGAACTCTCTGCCACAGAAGGTAGTTGAGGCCAGTTCATTGGCTATATTTAAGAGGGAGTTGGATGTGGCCCTTGTGGCTAAAGGGATCAGGGGGTATTGAGAGAAGGCAGGTACAGGATACTGAGCTGGATGATCAGCCATGATCATATTGAATGGCGGTGCGTACAGGCTCGAAGGGCCGAATGGCCTACTCCTGCACCTATTTTCTATGTTTCTGTTTCTATAAATTAAAGCTCGTAGCTTTTTGAGTTTGTTTGTACGTGGATGAATCTCTCTCTCTCTCCCTCTCCCTCCCTCCCTCCCTCCCTCTCTCCCTCCCTCCCTCCCTCCCTCCCTCTCTCTCCCTCCCTCCCTCTCTCTCCCTCCCTCCCTCCCTCCCTCCCTCCCTTTCTCAAACTCTCCAAAACTATATTAAAAAATAAAAATCTCCACTTTATTCCAGAGCTCAGGGCTACACAATAGAAGCAATTATCACATTGGAGTAACCAGACATGAAGGCAGCTTCGGCCCTTTGTTTTACATTCACACCTCCAACCATGTACACAATAGAAGCGATGATCACAACTTGGGCTACATTCCCTGTAGTCAGGTATCTTTGCAAACAACATCCCTTGCCTTTTGCAGTATATTCCTTTGGACACATTTTCTTCAGTCATGGAAGATCACAAAATTACTTTATTTTCAGATGATGTCTTAATTTGTCTTACTAGACCATTGGAATCCTTAAGAAAATTATATTTCAAATTGGAAGAATACGGGAAAGTATCAGGATATAAAATTAATAAAGATAAAACTGAAATAATGCCTCTTTTTGAAGGCAATTATAACCAATGTAAAAGAGAAAGCCAGTTTAAATGGCAAAAAGAAGGCATTAAGTACTTAGGAGTTAAAGTAGATAATAAGTTAAATAATTTGTATAAATTAAATTATAAACCATTAATAAAAAAAATAGATGAGGACCTGAAGAAATGGATGAATCTTCCAATTACATTGCTAGGGAGAGTGAACTGTATTAAGATGAATATTTTTCCGAGGATACAGTATTTATTCCAAACACTGCCTATACCTTTGCTAAATAATTTTTTTCCAGAATTGAACAAAATTGTGAGGAATTTTCTTTGGAAAGGTAAAATGCCAAGAGTGTCTGGAAAAATTAACATGGAAATTTGAATTAGGTGGACTGCAATTACCAAATTTTAAAAATTGTTATCTGGCAACACAAATGAGTTGAGTTGAGTATAGGAGTTGAGTATAGGAGCAAAGATGTCCTTCTGCAGTTGTACAGGGCCCTAGTAAGACCGCACCTGGAGTACTGTGTGCAGTTTTGGTCTCCAAATTTGCGGAAGGATATTCCTGCTATTGAGGGCATGCAACGTAGGTTCACCAGGTTAATTCCCGGAATGGCGGGACTGTCGTATGTTGAAAGACCGGAGCGACTAGGCTTGTATACACTGTATAAACGTATAAGATTATTAAGGGGTTGGACACGTTAGAGGCAGGAAACATGTTCCCAATGTTGGGGGAGTCCAAAACAAGGGGCCACACAGTTTAAGAATAAGGGGTAGGCCATTTAGAACGGAGATGAGGAAAAACTGAGGGATGGATATTGGGAGCGGCATTGTTCCAGCAAAGGGGATATTGTTTCAAACTCCATCAGGTCCAACTCTCCGCCTCATGTTGTTTGTCTGATTTCCTTCAATCCGCTTCACTCACTAAGGCAATCCCAAATTCCAGGGACCCTCTCAGGGCTTCTGGTGCCCAGTTTGAAGGTGGACTGGGCGACACGTTTGTCCACAGGTTGAAGAGTTAGTTCAACATATCACCTCGCACTAAAATGGCCCCTCCACTCTGGTTCACCGCTCAATATGATCGCGGCTTAACTGACTGCAACCTCAACCCCACACTCCCGGCGAGGCCGGTAACCATTCACTCCTTGCTTGCCTGCAGTGGGTCTGATTTTGCGCCGGGACAATAACATTCTCTGCCTTCGTCACCTCTGAGGAGGAACGACCCAAAGACTCACCACACTCAGAGAACAGAAACATTGTGGCTTCAGAATTGTTCGAAACCCAAATAACACAGCGAATGATGTGGCACATCTCCCTCCTCCCTTTCTCTCTCCCTCCATCCTTACTGCTCTCCTCTCTTTGAACTGTGACTCTCTCTCCTACCCTCCCTGTTCTCTCTCTCTGCGCCTCTGTCTCTGTCAACCTTTCACCCCTTACCCCTCCCTCCCCTCTCACTCTCACTGCATCTCTCCCTCAGTTTCTCTCTATCTATCTCACGCTTCCCTCTCTCCCTTTTGCCAACCCACTCGCTCTGAACACCCCTCCCTCTTCATCTTCCCAATCTCCCTTTGATAATTCACTGCCCCTCCATCTCTTCCCCTTTCGTCTTCTCAGCTATCTCTCCCTATCTGTCTCTCTCTCTCTTTTCCCCAACTCTCCTCCTGCTCGCCCCCACTTCTCTCTCCAACGCCATTCTTGGGAAGTGCGGTTAGAACGGTTAGCCGCCATGGGATGTAACAGCTGTCCCTGTGCCTCTTCCTTGGGGACTGGAGAGAGTGTTTCCTACACCAATCTCTGTGACCCCCTCCCCTCCGGTCCCTACACCCCCTCTCTATGACCCCATCCCTCCTGCCCCTACACCCCCTCTCTATGACCCCCTCCCTCCTGCCCTTACACCCCACACTCTCCTCGTCTCTGTGACACCCTCCCCTCCCGCCCCTACACCCCCTCCTGTCTCTGTGAACCCCTCCCCTCCGGCCCCTAAACTCCCTCTCACTGTCTCCGTGACCCCCCTCTCGTCCTCTTCAAAGCCCCCACATCATTCCTGTAGTGTGGGACGAACAGAACTGCGTGCAATACTCCAAATGCAGCCTGACCAAAGTCCTGGAGAGATGCATCTTGACGTCCTGCTCTTGAACTCGATTCCGCGGCAGATGAAGGCAAGCGGACCACACGCCTTCTTCACCGCTCTGTCTACTCGTGTTGCCACTTTACGGGGAGTTCCGGAGTTTATCAGGAACAGTTTCTTTCTCTCCACAATCAGACTACTGCACGGAGTTAGTATTTAGAGTCACAGAGTGATGCAGCGTGGAAACAGGCCCTACCTTCGCCCCAACTTGCCCACACCGACCAACATGCCCTATCTACACTATTCCCACGTGCCCGCGTTTGGCCCATATCCCTCCAAACCTGTCATATCCATGTACCTGTCCAAGTGTCTCTTAAACTGTGTGATAGTCCCTGCCTCAACTTCCTTCTCTGGCAGCTCGTTCCATACACCCACCACCCGCTGTGTGGAAAAGTTGCCCCTCGGGTTCCTTCTAAATCTTTCCCCTCTCACCTTAAACCTATGTCCTCTGGTTCTCAATTCCCCTACTCTGGGCAAGGGACTCTGTGCATCTACCCGATATATTCCTCTTATTTAATAGCATTTATTTCAAGAGGGCTTGCATATAGTCAAGTCATGTCAAGTCAATTTTATTTGTATAGCACATTTAAAAACAACCCACGTTGACCAAAGTGCTGTACATCTGTTAAGGTACTAAGGAAAAAATGAAACATACAGTAGCACACAAACATATCAGCACATACAAAACAGTTCACAGCGCCTCCTCAATGGGCCTCAAACGCTAGGGAGTAGAAATAGGTTTTGAGCCTGGACTTAAAGGAGTCGATGGAGGGGGCAGTTCTGATGGGGAGAGGGATGCTGTTCCGCAGTCTAGGAGCTGCAACCGCAAAAGCGTGTTAAACCCTGAGCTTAAGCCTAGACCGCGGGATAGTGAGTAGCCCCAAGTCGGCCGACCTGAGGGACCTGGAGTTAGAGAGGTGGGTTAGAAGATTTTTGATGTAGTGGGGGGGAATGTCAATTTAGGGCTTTATATGTGAATAGGAGGAGCTTGAAGTTGATCCTGTAACGTACAGGGATCCAGTGGACAGAGGCCAGAATCGGCGTGATGTGGTCCCTTTTACGGGTACTCGTCACGAGTCTCGCTGTGGCGTTTTGGACCAGTTGCAGGCGGGACAGGGAAGATTGGCTGATCCCAGTGTATAGGGAGTTGCAGTAGTCTAGGCGGGAGGAAATGAGAGCGTGAATGGTTTTTTCAGTGCCGTCGAATTGGAGGAAAGGTTTGATTTTAGCTATGGTACGAAGTTGGAAGAAGCTGGCTTTTACCACAGCGTTGACTTGCTTGTCAAATTTTAATGCAGAGTCAAATAACACGCCGAGGTTTTTGACATGCGGTTTGACTAGGCAGGATAGGCTTCCAAGACTGCCTGTTATCGATTTGATGGAGTCGGGGGGCCTAATAGGATGACCTCAGGCTTGCTCTCGTTTAATTAGAGGAAGTTCTGTGCCATCCAACATTTTATGTCCTCAAGGCAGTGTAAGAGGCTGTTTAAATTTGACTGGTTGTAGGGCTTCAGGGGGAGGTAAAGCTGAGTGTCATCGGCATAGCAGTGGAAAGAAATGCCGTGCCTTTGAATGATTTGGCCAAGGGGGAGCATGTATAGAGAGAAGAGAATGGGGCCTAGGATGGAGCCTTGTGGAACTCCGCAGGAGGGGCTAGCTGGAGCAGAGGAATAACTGCCGATGTTGATGGCGAAACTCTTAACTTTGAGGTAGGAAGCGAACCAGCTCACGGCAGTGCCATCAATGCCAACCGCGTACCGGAGACGGTCAATAAGGATGGTGTGGTCCACTGTATCGAACGCTGCGCTGAGGTCGAGACGGAGCAGGATTGCACAGTCGCCGGTGTCGATGGCGAGAAGCAGGTCATTGTGTACCTTCAACAAGGCAGACTCTGTGCTGTGGTGGGCTCTGAAACCTGACTGGAAACTTTCCAGGATGGTGTTTTGGTGTAGGTATGGCACTAATTGGTTTAGAATTGCCTTTTCAAGGACTTTTGACAGGAATGGCAGTTTGGAAATGGGTCTGTAGTTACTAGGCAAGGTGGGGTCTAGGTTAGGTTTTTTCAGTAGGGGCTGGACCACCGCGTGCTTGAAACAGGTTGGAACAGTGCCAGTGGCCAGGGAACTGTTGATAATAGAGCGACTATTGCAATGACATCCTTCAGAAGGGCAGTGGGGGCAGGATCAAGGGGGCAGGTTGCAGGTTTCATAGCGGAGACAAGCTTTGCAAGGGAGGATAGAGTGACGGGTTGGAAACAGTCCAATTTAGATGAACAGACTCGTGAGACAGCTAGGTCACGGGTGGGAGGGGAAATGTTCATTCTAATGTTCTCAACTTTGCTGGTGAAAAATTTAGCGAATTCTTCGCACTTAGCAGGGGACCTAACTAAGCTGGTACTGGGGGCGGGACATATGACAGAGGTAATTGTGCTAAATAGGACCTTGGAGTTATGAGAGTTTTTGGAAATAAGGTCGGAGAAGTATTGTGCTCTAGCAGACTTTACTGCTTCCTGGTATTTGAGAAGATTGTTTCTCAGAATTTCGAAGGAAATTTGAAGCTTGTCACATTTCCACCTCCGTTCTGATTTTCTGCACTCCCTTCTTAGGGCTTTGGTGGTGTCATTGAGCCAAGGCCGACCTTTGGGCTTAGGCTTTTTCATTTTAAGGGGAGCGATAGAATCCAGGATGGAAGAGCAAGTGATATTAAATAAAGAGGTGAGATCCTCAGTGCTGAGATGGGGGGGAGAAGCCTCAATAGTGCAGATGTTGGGGGCAGCTGTGAGAGCCTCGGAGAATTTACTGGCAGGCAATGAATTTATGTCGCGGGAGTAGCGAACAGGGAGATGAGATTTTGCGGGAGATAAAGGCAGAGATGCGTCAAAAATGATAGCGCTGTGGTCCGATAGACAGGCCTCAGTAGTTTCAATGTTGTAGATTGTGAATCCGGACGATAACACTAGGTCGAGAGTATCCTAACTTGTGAGTGGGTCCCGTGGTGTGAAGAGTCTGTGGTCTCCGCAAAGCCATCAAGGGTGCCAAGAGACAATACCGGGAGAAACTTAAGTCCAAGTACAACCTCTGGGTCACACGGAGAATGTGGCACGGTCTGATTAAGATAAATGGATGCAAAGAATGTTCGGGGACGGCACGTGATGACGTAGGCACAGGTTGTGGTCTTCCAGCTCCTCCGAACAAAACTTAGAAAAGTACCGAGTAAGTTAAAAAAAAATTGAACAAAAGTTTCTTAGAAAGTCTATAATTCTCTATAAAGATCGGGGGATTATTGAAACATGTCTCCTAAACAAAAACTGAAGAAACATATTGGTTTAAAGAGATCGGGTGAGAAGAGGGAAGGAGGCCCTGTTGCGATGGAGAATCCTCGTGCTCAAGTTGAGAGGACTGATCCCGAAGAATGGCAAGCAGGAGCGGCGGCACCCGGGAGGAAGAAGCATGCCTCACGTGAATACGGGGAACCGCGCATGCGCGAACAAGGGGAACCGTGCATGCGCGAAATGTCACAAGGGAAGTTAAAGAAACTACAATCCCAGGATGCCTCTGCCACAGATAGTGACATCGACCAGGACCAGGACCAAGAACATACAGACGATCAAGAAGATTCATCAGAAGATGAACCTTGCCTATTTGATAGACCTAAAGGTAAAATTGAAAGTAAAAAATATAGGGGAAGTATGGAAGAGATCTTACAAGAAGTATGTGAACAATTAAAAAATAATACCATCGCCACCAAAAGAAGTTTAAAAAAAATGGATAAATTGGATAAAAAAGTTTAAAAATTGGAAGTTAAGACTGAAGATACTACTGAAAGAGTGAATAAGATCGAAGACAACGTAACTGCTTGGATAACGGAAAGGAAACAGATATTTGAAAAACTGGACTTGTTGGAGAATACTAGTAGACGAAACAATATAAAGATTGTTGGTCTTGAAGAAGGCGCAGAGGGAGAAGATTCAATAGAATTCTTTCAAAAATGGATTCCGAATATTTTGGGAATGGAAAAAAGTGAAATCGAAATTGAAATTGAAAGGGCACATAGGGCATTAAGACCAAGTCCAAAACAGGGTCAGTATCTGAGATCAATTCTGATAAAATTATTGAGATATCAAGATAAAGAAAGAATTTTGAAGGCGGCTGCACAATGCATAAAGAATTCTACTCCTCCGAAAAGTGGAGAGAATAACCTTTTTTTCTATCCTGATATAAGTTATGAGCTTTTGAAGAGAAGGAAGGAATTCAACCCTGCGAAAAAAGCCCTGTGGCAAAAAGGTTATCGATTTTACCTGCGATACGCTTCAACACTGAATATTTTTATAGAAAGAGAAGGAAACAAATTTTTTACTGATTACCAGGAAGCTGAGGAATTTGCTTTAAAACTTCCAAAGGCTCACCAGATACAAGAAGAACGACAATGAGACATGGATTGAAACGGATATGAACGGAGAGAAGATAAAGGATATGAAATGTAAAGATTGAATGAATAATGATTGGGAGAAAAGGTTATGCTAGTTCGGGGGGGGGGGGGGGTGGAGAACCACCAATTGATGACTGCGGGATTCATGTGTGTATTCATGGCGTGTGCCATGACCCGTAAAATGGAGGGAGGTAATGCTGTTTTCTTTTTTATAAACAGCATTAGTAGGGGGTTATTTTGGGTTTCTTTAACTATCTATTTTTATTTTTCATCTTTTAGCCTGGATGTTGGGGGGGGGGGGGCGGGATGTACAGCAACATGGTGAATTTTAAGGAAACTCCCCAAAGAACCATGAGAAACGAGGTGTTAAGTAATGTTATAGATAGGAGTAATTTTGTTAAGAATAATGGTTAAATTACTGAACTTTTGAGTTTTAATGTTAATGGGTTAAATGGGCCGGTAAAAAGAAAAAGAATTTTAACACATATTAAAAAAATGAAGATAGATATAGCTTTTTTGCAGGAAATTCATTTAACAGAGATGGAACATCAGAAATTAAAAAGAGACTGGGTGGGAACGGTTACTGCAGCTTCATTCAATTCAAAAGCGAGGGGAGTTGCAATTTTGATTAATAAAACATTACCAATCAAAATACAAAATACAATTATTGATCCTGCGGGAAGATATGTGATTATACATTGCCAACTCTTTTCGGAATTATTGACCTTGATGAATATTTATGCACCAAATGAAAATGATATAAAATTTATACAAGAAACTTTTTTGAATCTGGCCGATGCCCAAGATAAAATACTAATAGGTGGAGACTTTAATTTTTGCTTAGACCCAGTTTTAGATAGATCAGTTAGGACAGTTACAAAAACGAAAATAGCAAAATTAACTTTGTCATTGATGAAAGATTTAAATCTAACCGATATATGGAGAAGACTTAACCCAAGAGAAAGAGATTATTCTTTTTACTCATATAGACATAAAACTTATTCGAGGATTGATCTCTTTTTATTATCAACAAACATACAGGACAGAGTGAAAAATGTTGAATATAAAGCAAGAACATTATCAGATCACTCCCCTTTAACAATGTCGATGGTAATGATGGATAAAGAGGAAATTACTTATAGATGGAGATTTAATTCAACATTATTAAATCGAGAAGATTTTTGTGAGTTTATGAGAAGACATATTCAATTTTATTTAGATACAAATTCCAACTCAGTTGATGATAAATTTGTTATATGGGATGCAATGAAAGCATATTTGAGAGGACAGATAATAAGTTATACTTCCAAAATTAAGAAAGAATATATGGCCGAAGTAGAGCAATTGGAGAAAGAAATTACAAAATTAGAAAAAGAATCTCAAAGGTATGTAACGGAAGAGAAACGAAGACAACTTATCAATAAGAAGTTACAATATAATAAGTTACAATAAGAAGTTACAATATAATACATTACAGACATACCGAACAGAAAAAGCAATTATGAGAACTAAACAAAGTACTATGAGTTAGGAGAGAGATCACATAAGGTCCTTGCTTGGCAGTTGAAAGCCGAACAGTCTTTGAGAACGATTAACGCTATTAGAATAAATACAAATAAAATTACTTATAAACCTTTAGAAATTAATTAAACCTTTTTTTAAAAAAATTCTGAATTATACGTCAGAATCACAAAAAGATACTAATGAGATAGATTTTTTTAGCACAAATAAACCTTCCTAAATTAAATTTAGAAGAACAGATGGGATTAGATATGCCTTTTTCATTAAAAGAGGTCAAAGAAGTGTTAATATCACTACAGAGTAATAAATCCCCAGGAGAAGATGGGTTCCCGCCAGAATTTTATAAAACATTTAAATAATTATTAATTCCTCCTTTTATGGAGGTAATACAGCAGGCGGAAAGAACACATAACCTCCCAGAGTCTTTTACGACAGCGATTTTAACAGTAATACCAAAAAAAGATAGGGATCCTTTAAAACCAACATCATATAGACCTATATCTTTGCTGAATACAGATTATAAAATAGTAGCAAAAATTTTATCTAATAGATTGTCTAAGTATTTACCAAAATTAGTACATATGGATCAAACTGGATTTATTAAAAATAGACATTCTGCAGATAATGTAACTAGGTTACTTAGTATAATGCATTTGGCACAAAAGAGGAATGAAATAAGTGTAGCAGTAGCTCTGGATGCAGAAAAAGCATTTGATAGGTTAGAGTGGGATTTTTTATATAAAGTATTGGAAAAATATGGGTTAGGAACAACTTTTATAAACTGGATTAAAACTCTAAATGTGAATCCCAAAGCTAAGGTAGCGACAAATGGCCAAATTTCAACACCGTTTCAATTAAAAAGGTCAACTAGACAAGGATGCCCATTATCACCTGCTTTATTTGTCCTGGCGATAGAACCGTTAGCTGAACTAATTAGAACTGACCCAGATATTAAGGGTTTTAAAGTCAATCAGGAAGAATTTAAGATTAATTTATTTGCAGATGAGGTTTTGATACACTTAACAAAACCATTAGATTCGTTGCGCAAACTATCTTTTAGATTAGAAGAATATGGAAGAATATCAGGTTATAAAATAAATTGGGATAAAAGTGAAATTTTACCCCTTACTAAAGGAGATTACACTCAATGTCGATTACTAACCCAATTTAGATGGCCATTAATTGGTATAAAGTATTTAGGTATAAGAATTGATAATGATATGAAGAATTTATATAAATTAAATTATTTATTATTACTAAGAAAAATAAAAGAGGACCTTGATAAATGGATGACATTACCAATAACATTAATAGGAAGAGTTAATGCCGTTAAAATGAATATATTTCCGAAATTACAATATTTATTCCAAACATTACCAATACAAGTACCACAGAAGTTTTTTCAAGAGTTAAATAAATATGTGCGGAAATTTCTTTGGAAAGTTAAAATGTCAAGAATATCGTTGGAAAAATTGACATGGAAGTTTGATTCAGGAGGATTACAACTTCCGAACTTTAAGAATTATTATAAAGCAAACCAACTGAGGTTTATTGCATCTCTTTTTGAAGAAAAAAACCCGGCATGGATAAGAATAGAACTAGATAAAATAGGAGAAAATATACCAGAAGACTTTATATATAAATGGGAACCTAAATTGATACGGGGACTGAAAGAATCTCCATTATTAAAACACTTGATCGGATTATGGAATAAGGTAAATTTTGAGGATGAAACAAAAAAATCTTTATTAGGAAAGACAACTTTGATTCAGAATAGATTGATACCTTTTACAATGGATAACCAGCTTCTATATAGGTGGCATCAAAAAGGGATTAGATATATAGGTGATTGCTTTGAAAAAGGTATATTGATGTCATTTGAACAATTGAAAAATAAATATCACATATCAAATAATTCCCTTTTCTGTTACTTTCAATTAAGAGCTTATTTAAAAGATAAATTGGGTCAAACAATGTTATTGCCGAAATCTAAGGAAATTGAAAACCTAATTCAAAAAGGACAAATCATTTTTTTTACTTCTATTATATATAATCTAATTCAAAAAAGGCTCCTAAACAAGGAATTCATATATCAAGGCGAAAATGGGAAACGGATTTGAATATTAATATTGATGGAACAAATTGGTCAAAACTATGCCTTGACAGTATGAAAAATACAATAAATGTTCGGTTTAGACTAGTACAATATAACTTTCTGCATCAATTATATATCACACCACAAAAATTAAAGAGAATAAACTCAAGTTTATCTGACCAATGTTTTCGGTGCAATCAAGAAATTGGTACTTTGTTTCATTCTACTTGGTCCTGTTCAAAAATACAACCTTTTTGGACAAACTTAAGAAGCTTTTTAGAACAGATTATCGGAATACAACTTCCATACAACCCAAGATTTTTGTTATTGGGTGATGTTGAAGGAATAAGACCACAACTTAAAATGAATAAATATCAGAAAGAATTTATAAAAATTGCATTAGCAGTAGCCAAAAAAACTATCGCAGTTACTTGGAAATCTGATTCCTATTTAAGTATGGACCTTTGGAATAATGAAATTTCTAACTGTATCCCACTTGAAAAAATTACTTATAATTTAAGGAACAAATATGATACTTTTTTAAATATCTGGCGTCCTTATCTACAAAAGAGGGGCCTATATATATAGAAGAATTGTTCATATTTACAATGGTTCTTTTGGAGAGATGTATATACATATACAGTTTATTCTGTTTGGAATTCCATGGGGCGTGTCAGGACCACCAACAACCAGGCAGTCTTTAATCTTTTTTTCTTTTCTTTCTTTTTCTTATTTGGGGTTAACATTTGAGAGGTTTTGCAAAATTATTGCAATTAATTTAATGCATATAACATCCATGGGGGGTCGCTAGATGACTTTAATGCAAGGCCATCACTGCATTTAACATTGCAGTAGCCTGCAAAGTTATCCTAATACGATGCATTAGTCACGTTTAACATTTGAGAGGTTTTGCAGGATTATTATTGCATTTCACATCGCAGGGTGTTGCAATATTTAGTTAATGCAAGGCGATCACTGCATTTAACATTGCAGCAGCCTGAAAAGTCATCCTAATGCGATGCCGGGGGTAGTAAATACAATAATAATACTATAGTAATAATAATTTATATTATTAATAATAAGAAGAATTAATCAAAGATTGATTGATCGATCGGTGGGTGGGTGGATGGATGTCAGGGGGAACCGTACACCAATAAAGATTTTAATGGTACCATGCATTAGTTGCATTGAACATTTGAGAGATTTTGCATGATTATTACAATGATTTTAATGTGTTTAATACCCCAGAACAGCTGCAATTTTGCTTTAATGCAAGGCCTGCGCTGCATTTAACATTGCAGGAGCCTGCAAAGTTGTTCTAATGCGTTGCATTAATTGCATTTAACATTTGAGAGGTTTTGCAATATTATTGCAATTAATTTTATTGCATTTAACATCCCAGGGGGTTGCAATATTGCTTTAATGCAACGCCAGCGCTGCATTTAACAATGCAGCAGCCTGCAAAGTTATCCTAATACGATGCTTTAGTCGCATTTAACATTTGAGAGGTTTTGCAGGATTATTATTGCATTTCACATCGCAGGGTGTTGCAATATTTCTTTAATGCAAGGCGATCACTGCATTTAACATTGCAGCAGCCAGAAAAGTCATCCTAATGCGATGCATTTGTTGCATTTAACATTTGAGAGGTTTTGCAAAATTATTGCAATTAATTTAATGCATATAACATCCATGGGGGGTCGCTAGATGACTTTAATGCAAGGCCATCACTGCATTTAACATTGCAGTAGCCTGCAAAGTTATCCTAATACGATGCATTAGTCACGTTTAACATTTGAGAGGTTTTGCAGGATTATTATTGCATTTCACATCGCAGGGTGTTGCAATATTTCTTTAATGCAAGGCGATCACTGCATTTAACATTGCAGCAGCCAGAAAAGTCATCCTAATGCGATGCATTTGTTGCATTTAACATTTGAGAGGTTTTGCAAAATTATTGCAATTAATTTAATGCATATAACATCCATGGGGGGTCCATTGCAGTAGCCTGCAAAGTTATCCTAATACGATGCATTAGTCACGTTTAACATTTGAGAGGTTTTGCAGGATTATTATTGCATTTCACATCGCAGGGTGTTGCAATATTTCTTTAATGCAAGGCGATCACTGCATTTAACATTGCAGCAGCCTGAAAAGTCATCCTAATGCGATGCCGGGGGTAGTAAATACAATAATAATACTATAGTAATAATAATTTATATTATTAATAATAATAAGAATTAATCAAAGATTGATTGATTGATCGATCGGTGGGTGGGTGGATGGATGTCAGGGGGAACCGTACACCAATAAAGATTTTAATGGTACCATGCATTAGTTGCATTGAACATTTGAGAGATTTTGCATGATTATTACAATGATTTTAATGCGTTTAATACCCCAGAACAGCTGCAATTTTGCTTTAATGCAAGGCCTGCGCTGCATTTAACATTGCAGGAGCCTGCAAATTTGTTCTAATGCATTGCATTAATTGCATTTAACATTTGAGAGGTTTTGCAAAATTATTGCAATTAATTTTATTGCATTTAACATCCCAGGGGGTTGCAATATTGCTTTAATGCAACGCCAGCGCTGCATTTAACAATGCAGCAGCCTGCAAAGTTATCCTAATACGATGCTTTAGTCGCATTTAACATTTGAGAGGTTTTGCAGGATTATTATTGCATTTCACATCGCAGGGTGTTGCAATATTTCTTTAATGCAAGGCGATCACTGCATTTAACATTGCAGCAGCCAGAAAAGTCATCCTAATGCGATGCATTTGTTGCATTTAACATTTGAGAGGTTTTGCAAAATTATTGCAATTAATTTAATGCATATAACATCCATGGGGGGTCCATTGCAGTAGCCTGCAAAGTTATCCTAATACGATGCATTAGTCACGTTTAACATTTGAGAGGTTTTGCAGGATTATTATTGCATTTCACATCGCAGGGTGTTGCAATATTTCTTTAATGCAAGGCGATCACTGCATTTAACATTGCAGCAGCCTGAAAAGTCATCCTAATGCGATGCCGGGGGTAGTAAATACAATAATAATACTATAGTAATAATAATTTATATTATTAATAATAATAAGAATTAATCAAAGATTGATTGATCGATCGGTGGGTGGGTGGATGGATGTCAGGGGGAACCGTACACCAATAAAGATTTTAATGGTACCATGCATTAGTTGCATTGAACATTTGAGAGATTTTGCATGATTATTACAATGATTTTAATGCGTTTAATACGCCAGAACAGCTGCAATTTTGCTTTAATGCAAGGCCTGCGCTGCATTTAACATTGCAGGAGCCTGCAAAGTTGTTCTAATGCGTTGCATTAATTGCATTTAACATTTGAGAGGTTTTGCAAAATTATTGCAATTAATTTTATTGCATTTAACATCCCAGGGGTTGCAATATTGCTTTAATGCAACGCCAGCACTGCATTTAACAATGCAGCAGCCTGCAAAGTTATCCTAATACGATGCTTTAGTCGCATTTAACATTTGAGAGGTTTTGCAGGATTATTATTGCATTTCACATCGCAGGGTGTTGCAATATTTCTTTAATGCAAGGCGATCACTGCATTTAACATTGCAGCAGCCAGAAAAGTCATCCTAATGCGATGCATTTGTTGCATTTAACATTTGAGAGGTTTTGCAAAATTATTGCAATTAATTTAATGCATATAACATCCATGGGGGGTCGCTAGATGACTTTAATGCAAGGCCATCACTGCATTTCACATTGCAGTAGCCTGCAAAGTTATCCTAATACGATGCATTAGTCACGTTTAACATTTGAGAGGTTTTGCAGGATTATTATTGCATTTCACATCGCAGGGTGTTGCAATATTTCTTTAATGCAAGGCGATCACTGCATTTAACATTGCAGCAGCCAGAAAAGTCATCCTAATGCGATGCATTTGTTGCATTTAACATTTGAGAGGTTTTGCAAAATTATTGCAATTAATTTAATGCATATAACATCCATGGGGGGTCGCTAGATGACTTTAATGCAAGGCCATCACTGCATTTAACATTGCAGTAGCCTGCAAAGTTATCCTAATACGATGCATTAGTCACGTTTAACATTTGAGAGGTTTTGCAGGATTATTATTGCATTTCACATCGCAGGGTGTTGCAATATTTCTTTAATGCAAGGCGATCACTGCATTTAACATTGCAGCAGCCAGAAAAGTCATCCTAATGCGATGCATTTGTTGCATTTAACATTTGAGAGGTTTTGCAAAATTATTGCAATTAATTTAATGCATATAACATCCATGGGGTGTCGCAAGATGACTTTAATGCAAGGCCATCACTGCATTTAACATTGCAGTAGCCTGCAAAGTTATCCTAATACGATGCATTAGTCACGTTTAACATTTGAGAGGTTTTGCAGGATTATTATTGCATTTCACATCGCAGGGTGTTGCAATATTTCTTTCATGCAAGGCGATCACTGCATTTAACATTGCAGCAGCCAGAAAAGTCATCCTAATGCGATGCATTTGTTGCATTTAACATTTGGGAGGTTTTGCAAAATTATTGCAATTAATTTAATGCATATAACATCCATGGGGGGTCGCTAGATGACTTTAGTGCAAGGCCATCACTGCATTTAACATTGCAGTAGCCTGCAAAGTTATCCTAATACGATGCATTAGTCACGTTTAACATTTGAGAGGTTTTGCAGGATTATTATTGCATTTCACATCGCAGGGTGTTGCAATATTTCTTTAATGCAAGGCGATCACTGCATTTAACATTGCAGCAGCCTGAAAAGTCATCCTAATGCGATGCCGGGGGTAGTAAATACAATAATAATACTATAGTAATAATAATTTATATTATTAATAATAATAAGAATTAATCAAAGATTGATTGATTGATCGATCGGTGGGTGGGTGGATGGATGTCAGGGGGAACCGTACACCAATAAAGATTTTAATGGTACCATGCATTAGTTGCATTGAACATTTGAGAGATTTTGCATGATTATTACAATGATTTTAATGCGTTTAATACCCCAGAACAGCTGCAATTTTGCTTTAATGCAAGGCCTGCGCTGCATTTAACATTGCAGGAGCCTGCAAAGTTGTTCTAATGCGTTGCATTAATTGCATTTAACATTTGAGAGGTTTTGCAAAATTATTGCAATTAATTTTATTGCATTTAACATCCCAAAGGGTTGCAATATTGCTTTAATGCAACGCCAGCGCTGCATTTAACAATGCAGCAGCCTGCAAAGTTATCCTAATGCGATGCTTTAGTCGCATTTAACATTTGAGAGGTTTTGCAGGATTATTATTGTATTTCACATCGCAGGGTGTTGCAATATTTCTTTAATGCAAGGCGATCACTGCATTTAACATTGCAGCAGCCAGAAAAGTCATCCTAATGCGATGCATTTGTTGCATTTAACATTTGAGAGGTTTTGCAAAATTATTGCAATTAATTTAATGCATATAACATCCATGGGGGGTCGCTAGATGACTTTAATGCAAGGCCATCACTGCATTTAACATTGCAGTAGCCTGCAAAGTTATCCTAATACGATGCATTAGTCACGTTTAACATTTGAGAGGGTTTGCAGGATTATTATTGCATTTCACATCGCAGGGTGTTGCAATATTTCTTTAATGCAAGGCGATCACTGCATTTAACATTGCAGCAGCCTGAAAAGTCATGCTAATGCGATGACGGGGGTAGTAAATACAATAATAATACTATAGTAATAATAATTTATATTATTAATAATAATAAGAATTAATCAAAGATTGATTGATTGATCGATCGGTGGGTGGGTGGATGGATGTCAGGGGGAACCGTAGACCAATAAAGATTTTAATGGTACCATGCATTAGTTGCATTGAACATTTGAGAGATTTTGCATGATTATTACAATGATTTTAATGCGTTTAATACCCCAGAACAGCTGCAATTTTGCTTTAATGCAAGGCCTGCGCTGCATTTAACATTGCAGGAGCCTGCAAAGTTGTTCTAATGCGTTGCATTAATTGCATTTAACATTTGAGAGGTTTTGCAAAATTATTGCAATTAATTTTATTGCATTTAACATCCCAGGGGGTTGCAATATTGCTTTAATGCAACGCCAGCGCTGCATTTAACAATGCAGCAGCCTGCAAAGTTATCCTAATACGATGCTTTAGTCGCATTTAACATTTGAGAGGTTTTGCAGGATTATTATTGCATTTCACATCGCAGGGTGTTGCAATATTTCTTTAATGCAAGGCGATCACTGCATTTAACATTGCAGCAGCCAGAAAAGTCATCCTAATGCGATGCATTTGTTGCATTTAACATTTGAGAGGTTTTGCAAAATTATTGCAATTAATTTAATGCATATAACATCCATGGGGGGTCGCTAGATGACTTTAATGCAAGGCCATCACTGCATTTAACATTGCAGTAGCCTGCAAAGTTATCCTAATACGATGCATTAGTCACATTTAACATTTGAGTGGTTTTGCAGGATTATTATTGCATTTCACATCGCAGGGTGTTGCAATATTTCTTTAATGCAAGGCGATCACTGCATTTAACATTGCAGCAACCAGAAAAGTCATCCTAATGCGATGCATTTGTTGCATTTAACATTTGAGAGGTTTTGCAAAATTATTGCAATTAATTTAATGCATATAACATCCATGGGGGGTCGCTAGATGACTTTAATGCAAGGCCATCACTGCATTTAACATTGCAGTAGCCTGCAAAGTTATCCTAATACGATGCATTAGTCACATTTAACATTTGAGTGGTTTTGCAGGATTATTATTGCATTTCACATCGCAGGGTGTTGCAATATTTCTTTAATGCAAGGCGATCACTGCATTTAACATTGCAGCAGCCTGAAAAGTCATCCTAATGCGATGCCGGGGGTAGTAAATACAATAATAATACTATAGTAATAATAATTTATATTATTAATAATAATAAGAATTAATCAAAGATTGATTGATTGATCGATCGGTGGGTGGGTGGATGGATGTCAGGGGGAACCGTACACCAATAAAGATTTTAATGGTACCATGCATTAGTTGCATTGAACATTTGAGAGATTTTGCATGATTATTACAATGATTTTAATGCGTTTAATACCCCAGAACAGCTGCAATTTTGCTTTAATGAAAGGCCTGCGCTGCATTTAACATTGCAGGAGCCTGCAAAGTTGTTCTAATGCGTTGCATTAATTGCATTTAACATTTGAGAGGTTTTGCAAAATTATTGCAATTAATTTTATTGCATTTAACATCCCAGGGGGTTGCAATATTGCTTTAATGCAACGCCAGCGCTGCATTTAACAATGCAGCAGCCTGCAAAGTTATCCTAATACGATGCTTTAGTCGCATTTAACATTTGAGAGGTTTTGCAGGATTATTATTGCATTTCACATCGCAGGGTGTTGCAATATTTCTTTAATGCAAGGCGATCACTGCATTTAACATTGCAGCAGCCAGAAAAGTCATCCTAATGCGATGCATTTGTTGCATTTAACATTTGAGAGGTTTTGCAAAATTATTGCAATTAATTTAATGCATATAACATCCATGGGGGGTCGCTAGATGACTTTAATGCAAGGCCATCACTGCATTTAACATTGCAGTAGCCTGCAAAGTTATCCTAATACGATGCATTAGTCACATTTAACATTTGAGTGGTTTTGCAGGATTATTATTGCATTTCACATCGCAGGGTGTTGCAATATTTCTTTAATGCAAGGCGATCACTGCATTTAACATTGCAGCAGCCTGAAAAGTCATCCTAATGCGATGCCGGGGGTAGTAAATACAATAATAATACTATAGCAATAATAATTTATATTATTAATAATAATAAGAATTAATCAAAGATTGATTGATTGATCGATCGGTGGGTGGGTGGATGGATGTCAGGGGGAACCGTACACCAATAAAGATTTTAATGGTACCATGCATTAGTTGCATTGAACATTTGAGAGATTTTGCATGATTATTACAATGATTTTAATGCGTTTAATACCCCAGAAAAGCTGCAATTTTGCTTTAATGCAAGGCCTGCGCTGCATTTAACATTGCAGGAGCCTGCAAAGTTGTTCTAATGCGTTGCATTAATTGCATTTAACATTTGAGAGGTTTTGCAAAATTATTGCAATTAATTTTATTGCATTTAACATCCCAGGGGGTTGCAATATTGCTTTAATGCAACGCCAGCGCTGCATTTAACAATGCAGCAGCCTGCAAAGTTATCCTAATACGATGCTTTAGTCTCATTTAACATTTGAGAGGTTTTGCAGGATTATTATTGCATTTCACATCGCAGGGTGTTGCAATATTTCTTTAATGCAAGGCGATCACTGCATTTAACATTGCAGCAGCCAGAAAAGTCATCCTAATGCGATGCATTTGTTGCATTTAACATTTGAGAGGTTTTGCAAAATTATTGCAATTAATTTAATGCATATAACATCCATGGGGGGTCGCTAGATGACTTTAATGCAAGGCCATCACTGCATTTAACATTGCAGTAGCCTGCAAAGTTATCCTAATACGATGCATTAGTCACATTTAACATTTGAGAGGTTTTGCAGGATTATTATTGCATTTCACATCGCAGGGTGTTGCAATATTTCTTTAATGCAAGGCGATCACTGCATTTAACATTGCAGCAGCCTGAAAAGTCATCCTAATGCGATGCCGGGGGTAGTAAATACAATAATAATACTATAGCAATAATAATTTATATTATTAATAATAATAAGAATTAATCAAAGATTGATTGATTGATCGATCGGTGGGTGGGTGGATGGATGTCAGGGGGAACCGTACACCAATAAAGATTTTAATGGTACCATGCATTAGTTGCATTGAACATTTGAGAGATTTTGCATGATTATTACAATGATTTTAATGCGTTTAATACCCCAGAACAGCTGCAATTTTGCTTTAATGCAAGGCCTGCGCTGCATTTAACATTGCAGGAGCCTGCAAAGTTGTTCTAATGCGTTGCATTAATTGCATTTAACATTTGAGAGGTTTTGCAAAATTATTGCAATTAATTTTATTGCATTTAACATCCCAGGGGGTTGCAATATTGCTTCAATGCATCGCCAGCGCTGCATTTAACAAAGGATAACAAAGTTATCCTAATACGATGCTTTAGTCGCATTTAACATTTGAGAGGTTTTGCAGGATTATTATTGCATTTCACATCGCAGGGTGTTGCAATATTTCTTTAATGCAAGGCGATCACTGCATTTAACATTGCAGCAGCCAGAAAAGTCATCCTAATGCGATGCATTTGTTTCATTTAACATTTGAGAGGTTTTGCAAAATTATTGCAATTAATTTAATGCATATAACATCCATGGGGGTCGCTAGATGACTTTAATGCAAGGCCATCACTGCATTTAACATTGCAGTAGCCTGCAAAGTTATCCTAATACGATGCATTAGTCACATTTAACATTTGAGAGGTTTTGCAGGATTATTATTGCATTTCACATCGCAGGGTGTTGCAATATTTCTTTAATGCAAGGCGATCACTGCATTTAACATTGCAGCAGCCTGAAAAGTCATCCTAATGCGATGCATTTGTTGCATTTAACATTTGAGAGGTTTTGCAAAATTATTGCAATTAATTTAATGCATATAACATCCATGGGGGGTCGCTAGATGACTTTAATGCAAGGCCATCACTGCATTTAACATTGCAGTAGCCTGCAAAGTTATCCTAATACGATGCATTAGTCACGTTTAACATTTGAGAGGTTTTGCAGGATTATTATTGCATTTCACATCGCAGGGTGTTGCAATATTTCTTTAATGCAAGGCGATCACGGCATTTAACATTGCAGCAGCCTGAAAAGTCATCCTAATGCGATGCCGGGGGTAGTAAATACAATAATAATACTATAGTAATAATAATTTATATTATTAATAATAATAAGAATTAATCAAAGATTGATTGATTGATCGATCGGTGGGTGGGTGGATGGATGTCAGGGTGAACCGTACACCAATAAAGATTTTAATGGTACATGCATTAGTTGCATTGAACATTTGAGAGATTTTGCATGATTATTACAATGATTTTAATGCGTTTAATACCCCAGAACAGCTGCAATTTTGCTTTAATGCAAGGCCTGCGCTGCATTTAATATTGCAGGAGCCTGCAAAGTTGTTCTAATGCGTTGCATTAATTGCATTTAACATTTGAGAGGTTTTGCAAAATTATTGCAATTAATTTTATTGCATTTAACATCCCAGGGGGTTGCAATATTGCTTTAATGCAACGCCAGCGCTGCATTTAATGATGCAGCAGCCTGCAAAGTTATCCTAATACGATGCTTTAGTCGCATTTAACATTTGAGAGGTTTTGCAGGATTATTATTGCATTTCACATCGCAGGGTGTTGCAATATTTCTTTAGTGCAAGGCGATCACTGCATTTATCATTGCAGCAGCCAGAAAAGTCATCCTAATGCGATGCATTTGTTGCATTTAACATTTGAGAGGTTTTGCAAAATTATTGCAATTAATTTAATGCATATAACATCCATGGGGGGTCGCTAGATGACTTTAATGCAAGGCGATCACTGCATTTAACATTGCAGTAGCCTGCAAAGTTATCCTAATACGATGCTTTAGTCGCATTTAACATTTGAGAGGTTTTGCAGGATTATTATTGCATTTCACATCGCAGGGTGTTGCAATATTTCTTTAATGCAAGGCGATCACTGCATTTAACATTGCAGCAGCCAGAAAAGTCATCCTAATGCGATGCATTTGTTTCATTTAACATTTGAGAGGTTTTGCAAAATTATTGCAATTAATTTAATGCATATAACATCCATGGGGAGTCGCTAGATGACTTTAATGCAAGGCCATCACTGCATTTAACATTGCAGTAGCCTGCAAAGTTATACTAATACGATGCATTAGTCACATTTAACATTTGAGAGGTTTTGCAGGATTATTATTGCATTTCACATCGCAGGGTGTTGCAATATTTCTTTAATGCAAGGCGATCACTGCATTTAACATTGCAGCAGCCTGAAAAGTCATCCTAATGCGATGCATTTGTTGCATTTAACATTTGAGAGGTTTTGCAAAATTATTGCAATTAATTTAATGCATATAACATCCATGGGGGGTCGCTAGATGACTTTAATGCAAGGCCATCACTGCATTTAACATTGCAGTAGCCTGCAAAGTTATCCTAATACGATGCATTAGTCACGTTTAACATTTGAGAGGTTTTGCAGGATTATTATTGCATTTCACATCGCAGGGTGTTGCAATATTTCTTTAATGCAAGGCGATCACTGCATTTAACATTGCAGCAGCCTGAAAAGTCATACTAATGCGATGCCGGGGGTAATAAATACAATAATAATACTATAGTAATAATAATTTATATTATTAATAATAATGAGAATTAATCAAAGATTGATTGATTGATTGATCGATCGGTGGGTGGGTGGATGGATGTCAGGGGGAACCGTACACCAATAAAGATTTTAATGGTACCATGCATTAGTTGCATTGAACATTTGAGAGATTTTGCATGATTATTACAATGATTTTAATGCGTTTAATACCCCAGAACAGCTGCAATTTTGCTTTAATGCAAGGCCTGCGCTGCATTAAACATTGCAGGAGCCTGCAAAGTTGTTCTAATGCGTTGCATTAATTGCATTTAACATTTGAGAGGTTTTGCAAAATTATTGCAATTAATTTTATTGCATTTAACATCCCAGGGGGTTGCAATATTGGTTTAATGCAACGCCAGCGCTGCATTTAACGATGCAGCAGCCTGCAAAGTTATCCTAATACGATGCTTTAGTCGCATTTAACATTTGAGAGGTTTTGCAGGATTATTATTGCATTTCACATCGCAGGGTGTTGCAATATTTCTTTAGTGCAAGGCGATCACTGCATTTATCATTGCAGCAGCCAGAAAAGTCATCCTAATGCGATGCATTTGTTGCATTTAACATTTGAGAGGTTTTGCAAAATTATTGCAATTAATTTAATGCATATAACATCCATGGGGGGCCCATTGCAGTAGCCTGCAAAGTTATCCTAATACGATGCATTAGTCACGTTTAACATTTGAGAGGTTTTGCAGGATTATTATTGCATTTCACATCGCAGGGTGTTGCAATATTTCTTTCATGCAAGGCGATCACTGCATTTAACATTGCAGCAGCCTGAAAAGTCATCCTAATGCGATGCCGGGGGTAGTAAATACAATAATAATACTATAGTAATAATAATTTATATTATTAATAATAATAAGAATTAATCAAAGATTGATCGATCGGTGGGTGGGTGGATGGATGTCAGGGGGAACCGTACACCAATAAAGATTTTAATGGTACCATGCATTAGTTGCATTGAACATTTGAGAGATTTTGCATGATTATTACAATGATTTTAATGCGTTTAATACCCCAGAACAGCTGCAATTTTGCTTTAATGCAATGCCTGCGCTGCATTTAACATTGCAGGAGCCTGCAAAGTTGTTCTAATGCATTGCATTAATTGCATTTAACATTTGAAAGGTTTTGCAAAATTATTGCAATTAATTTAATGCATATAACATCCATGGGGGGTCGCTAGATGACTTTAATGCAAGGCCATCACTGCATTTAACATTGCAGTAGCCTGCAAAGTTATCCTAATACGATGCATTAGTCACATTTAACATTAGAGAGGTTTTGCAGGATTATTATTGCATTTCACATCGCAGGGTGTTGCAATATTTCTTTAATGCAAGGCGATCACTGCATTTAACATTGCAGCAGCCAGAAAAGTCATCCTAATGCGATGCATTTGTTGCATTTAACATTTGAGAGGTTTTGCAAAATTATTGCAATTAATTTAATGCATATAACATCCATGGGGGGTCGCTAGATGACTTTAATGCAAGGCCATCACTGCATTTAACATTGCAGTAGCCTGCAAAGTTATCCTAATACGATGCATTAGTCACGTTTAACATTTGAGAGGTTTTGCAGGATTATTATTGCATTTCACATCGCAGGGTGTTGCAATATTTCTTTAATGCAAGGCGATCACTGCATTTAACATTGCAGCAGCCTGAAAAGTCATCCTAATGCGATGCCGGGGTAGTAAATACAATAATAATACTATAGTAATAATAATTTATATTATTAATAATAATAAGAATTAATCAAAGATTGATTGATTGATCGATCGGTGGGTGGGTGGATGGATGTCAGGGGGAACCGTACACCAATAAAGATTTTAATGGTACCATGCATAAGTTGCATTGAACATTTGAGAGATTTTGCATGATTATTACAATGATTTTAATGCGTTTAATACCCCAGAACAGCTGCAATTTTGCTTTAATGCAAGGCCTGCGCTGCATTTAACATTGCAGGAGCCTGTAAAGTTGTTCTAATGCGTTGCATTAATTGCATTTAACATTTGAGAGGTTTTGCAAAATTATTGCAATTAATTTTATTGCATTTAACATCCCAGGGGTTGCAATATTGCTTTAATGCAACGCCAGCGCTGCATTTAACGATGCAGCAGCCTGCAAAGTTATCCTAATATGATGCTTTAGTCGCATTTAACAGGTTTTGCAGGATTATTATTGCATTTCACATCGCAGGGTGTTGCAATATTTCTTTAGTGCAAGGCGATCACTGCATTTATCATTGCAGCAGCCAGAAAAGTCATCCTAATGCGATGCATTTGTTGCATTTAACATTTGAGAGGTTTTGCAAAATTATTGCAATTAATTTAATGCATATAACATCCATGGGGGGTCGCTAGATGACTTTAATGCAAGGCCATCACTGCATTTAACATTGCAGTAGCCTGCAAAGTTATCCTAATACGATGCATTAGTCACGTTTAACATTTGAGAGGTTTTGCAGGATTATTATTGCATTTCACATCGCAGGGTGTTGCAATATTTCTTTAATGCAAGGCGATCACTGCATTTAACATTGCAGCAGCCAGAAAAGTCATCCTAATGTGATGCATTTGTTGCATTTAACATTTGAGAGGTTTTGCAAAATTATTGCAATTAATTTAATGCATATAACATCCATGGGGTGTCGCAAGATGACTTTAATGCAAGGCCATCACTGCATTTAACATTGCAGCAGCCTGAAAAGTCATCCTAATGCGATGCCGGGGGTAGTAAATACAATAATAATACTATAGTAATAATAATTTATATTATTAATAATAATAAGAATTAATCAAAGATTGATTGATTGATCGATCGGTGGGTGGGTGGATGGATGTCAGGGGGAACCGTACACCAATAAAGATTTTAATGGTACCATGCATTAGTTGCATTGAACATTTGAGAGATTTTGCATGATTATTACAATGATTTTAATGCGTTTAATACCCCAGAACAGCTGCAATTTTGCTTTAATGCAAGGCCTGCGCTGCATTTAACATTGCAGGAGCCTGCAAAGTTGTTCTAATGCGTTGCATTAATTGCATTTAAAATTTGAGAGGTTTTGCAAAATTATTGCAATTAATTTTATTGCATTTAACAACCCAGGGGGTTGCAATATTGCTTTAATGCAACGCCAGCGCTGCATTTAACGATGCAGCAGCCTGCAAAGTTATCCTAATACGATGCTTTAGTCGCATTTAACATTTGAGAGGTTTTGCAGGATTATTATTGCATTTCACATCGCAGGGTGTTGCAATATTTCTTTAGTGCAAGGCGATCACTGCATTTATCATTGCAGCAGCCAGAAAAGTCATCCTAATGCGATGCATTTGTTGCATTTAACATTTGAGAGGTTTTGCAAAATTATTGCAATTAATTTAATGCATATAACATCCATGGGGGGTCGCTAGATGACTTTAATGCAAGGCCATCACTGCATTTAACATTGCAGTAGCCTGCAAAGTTATCCTAATACGATGCATTAGTCACGTTTAACATTTGAGAGGTTTTGCAGGATTATTATTGCATTTCACATCGCAGGGTGTTGCAATATTTCTTTAATGCAAGGCGATCACTGCATTTAACATTGCAGCAGCCTGAAAAGTCATCCTAATGCGATGCCGGGGGTAGTAAATACAATAATAATACTATAGTAATAATAATTTATATTATTAATAATAATAAGAATTAATCAAAGATTGATTGATTGATCGATCGGTGGGTGGGTGGATGGATGTCAGGGGGAACCGTACACCAATAAAGATTTTAATGGTACCATGCATTAGTTGCATTGAACATTTGAGAGATTTTGCATGATTATTACAATGATTTTAATGCGTTTAATACCCCAGAACAGCTGCAATTTTGCTTTAATGCAAGGCCTGCGCTGCATTTAACATTGCAGGAGCCTGCAAAGTTGTTCTAATGCGTTGCATTAATTGCATTTAACATTTGAGAGGGTTTGCAAAATTATTGCAATTAATTTTATTGCATTTAACATCCCAGGGGTTGCAATATTGCTTTAATGCAATGCCAGCGCTGCATTTAACAATGCAGCAGCCTGCAAAGTTATCCTAATACGATGCTTTAGTCGCATTTATCATTTGAGAGGTTTTGCAGGATTATTATTGCATTTCACATCGCAGGGTGTTGCAATATTTCTTTAATGCAAGGCGATCACTGCATTTAACATTGCAGCAGCCAGAAAAGTCATCCTAATGCGATGCATTTGTTGCATTTAACATTTGAAAGGTTTTGCAAAATTATTGCAATTAATTTAATGCATATAACATCCATGGGGGGTCGCTAGATGACTTTAATGCAAGGCCATCACTGCATTTAACATTGCAGTAGCCTGCAAAGTTATCCTAATACGATGCATTAGTCACGTTTAACATTTGAGAGGTTTTGCAGGATTATTATTGCATTTCACATCGCAGGGTGTTGCAATATTTCTTTAATGCAAGGCGATCACTGCATTTAACATTGCAGCAGCCAGAAAAGTCATCCTAATGCGATGCATTTGTTGCATTTAACATTTGAGAGGTTTTGCAAAAATATTGCAATTTATTTAATGCATATAACATTCATGGGGGTCGCTAGATGACTTTAATGCAAGGCCATCACTGCATTTAACATTGCAGCAGCCTGAAAAGTCATCCTAATGCGATGCCGGGGGTAGTAAATACAATAATAATACTATAGTAATAATAATTTATATTATTAATAATAATAAGAATTAATCAAAGATTGATTGATTGATCGATCGGTGGGTGGGTGGATGGATGTCAGGGGGAACCGTACACCAATAAAGATTTTAATGGTACCATGCATTCGTTGCATTGAATATTTGAGAGATTTTGCATGATTATTACAATGATTTTAATGCGTTTAATACCCCAGAACAGCTGCAATTTTGCTTTAATGCAAGGCCTGCGCTGCATTTAACATTGCAGGAGCCTGCAAAGTTGTTCTAATGCGTTGCATTAATTGCATTTAACATTTGAGAGGGTTTGCAAAATTATTGCAATTAATTTTATTGCATTTAACATCCCAGGGATTGCAATATTGCTTTAATGCAACGCCAGTGCTGCATTTAACAATGCAGCAGCCTGCAAAGTTATCCTAATACGATGCTTTAGTCGCATTTAACATTTGAGAGGTTTTGCAGGATTATTATTGCATTTCACATCGCAGGGTGTTGCAATATTTCTTTAATGCAAGGCGATCACTGCATTTAACATTGCAGCAGCCAGAAAAGTCATCCTAATGCGATGCATTTGTTGCATTTAACATTTGAGAGGTTTTGCAAAATTATTGCAATTAATTTAATGCATATAACATCCATGGGGGGTCGCTAGATGACTTTAATGCAAGGCCATCACTGCATTTAACATTGCAGTAGCCTGCAAAGTTATCCTAATACGATGCATTAGTCACGTTTAACATTTGAGAGGTTTTGCAGGATTATTATTGCATTTCACATCGCAGGGTGTTGCAATATTTCTTTAATGCAAGGCGATCACTGCATTTAACATTGCAGCAGCCAGAAAAGTCATCCTAATGCGATGCATTTGTTGCATTTAACATTTGAGAGGTTTTGCAAAAATATTGCAATTTATTTAATGCATATAACATTCATGGGGGTCGCTAGATGACTTTAATGCAAGGCCATCACTGCATTTAACATTGCAGCAGCCTGAAAAGTCATCCTAATGCGATGCCGGGGGTAGTAAATACAATAATAATACTATAGTAATAATAATTTATATTATTAATAATAATAAGAATTAATCAAAGATTGATTGATTGATCGATTGGTGGGTGGGTGGATGGATGTCAGGGGGAACCGTACACCAATAAAGATTTTAATGGTACCATGCATTCGTTGCATTGAACATTTGAGAGATTTTGCATGATTATTACAATGATTTTAATGCGTTTAATACCCCAGAACAGCTGCAATTTTGCTTTAATGCAAGGCCTGCGCTGCATTTAACATTGCAGGAGCCTGCAAAGTTGTTCTAATGCGTTGCATTAATTGCATTTAACATTTGAGAGGGTTTGCAAAATTATTGCAATTAATTTTATTGCATTTAACATCCCAGGGGTTGCAATATTGCTTTAATGCAACGCCAGCGCTGCATTTAACAATGCAGCAGCCTGCAAAGTTATCCTAATACGATGCTTTAGTCGCATTTAACATTTGAGAGGTTTTGCAGGATTATTATTGCATTTCACATCGCAGGGTGTTGCAATATTTCTTTAATGCAAGGCGATCACTGCATTTAACATTGTAGCAGCCAGAAAAGTCATCCTAATGCGATGCATTTGTTGCATTTAACATTTGATAGGTTTTGCAAAATTATTGCAATTAATTTAATGCATATAACATCCATGGGGGGTCGCTAGATGACTTTAATGCAAGGCGATCACTGCATTTAACATTGCAGCAGCCTGAAAAGTCATCCTAATGCGATGCCGGGGGTAGTAAATACAATAATAATACTATAGTAATAATAATTTATATTATTAATAATAAGAAGAATTAATCAAAGATTGATTGATCGATCGGTGGGTGGGTGGATGGATGTCAGGGGGAACCGTACACCAATAAAGATTTTAATGGTACCATGCATTAGTTGCATTGAACATTTGAGAGATTTTGCATGATTATTACAATGATTTTAATGCGTTTAATACCCCAGAACAGCTGCAATTTTGCTTTAATGCAAGGCCTGCGCTGCATTTAACATTGCAGGAGCCTGCAAAGTTGTTCTAATGCGTTGCATTAATTGCATTTAACATTTGAGAGGTTTTGCAATATTATTGCAATTAATTTTATTGCATTTAACATCCCAGGGGGTTGCAATATTGCTTTAATGCAACGCCAGCGCTGCATTTAACAATGCAGCAGCCTGCAAAGTTATCCTAATACGATGCTTTAGTCGCATTTAACATTTGAGAGGTTTTGCAGGATTATTATTGCATTTCACATCGCAGGGTGTTGCAATATTTCTTTAATGCAAGGCGATCACTGCATTTAACATTGCAGCAGCCAGAAAAGTCATCCTAATGCGATGCATTTGTTGCATTTAACATTTGAGAGGTTTTGCAAAATTATTGCAATTAATTTAATGCATATAACATCCATGGGGGGTCCATTGCAGTAGCCTGCAAAGTTATCCTAATACGATGCATTAGTCACGTTTAACATTTGAGAGGTTTTGCAGGATTATTATTGCATTTCACATCGCAGGGTGTTGCAATATTTCTTTCATGCAAGGCGATCACTGCATTTAACATTGCAGCAGCCTGAAAAGTCATCCTAATGCGATGCCGGGGGTAGTAAATACAATAATAATACTATAGTAATAATAATTTATATTATTAATAATAATAAGAATTAATCAAAGATTGATCGATCGGTGGGTGGGTGGATGGATGTCAGGGGGAACCGTACACCAATAAAGATTTTAATGGTACCATGCATTAGTTGCATTGAACATTTGAGAGATTTTGCATGATTATTACAATGATTTTAATGCGTTTAATACCCCAGAACAGCTGCAATTTTGCTTTAATGCAATGCCTGCGCTGCATTTAACATTGCAGGAGCCTGCAAAGTTGTTCTAATGCATTGCATTAATTGCATTTAACATTTGAAAGGTTTTGCAAAATTATTGCAATTAATTTAATGCATATAACATCCATGGGGGGTCGCTAGATGACTTTAATGCAAGGCCATCACTGCATTTAACATTGCAGTAGCCTGCAAAGTTATCCTAATACGATGCATTAGTCACATTTAACATTAGAGAGGTTTTGCAGGATTATTATTGCATTTCACATCGCAGGGTGTTGCAATATTTCTTTAATGCAAGGCGATCACTGCATTTAACATTGCAGCAGCCAGAAAAGTCATCCTAATGCGATGCATTTGTTGCATTTAACATTTGAGAGGTTTTGCAAAATTATTGCAATTAATTTAATGCATATAACATCCATGGGGGGTCGCTAGATGACTTTAATGCAAGGCCATCACTGCATTTAACATTGCAGTAGCCTGCAAAGTTATCCTAATACGATGCATTAGTCACGTTTAACATTTGAGAGGTTTTGCAGGATTATTATTGCATTTCACATCGCAAGGTGTTGCAATATTTCTTTAATGCAAGGCGATCACTGCATTTAACATTGCAGCAGCCTGAAAAGTCATCCTAATGCGATGCCGGGGTAGTAAATACAATAATAATACTATAGTAATAATAATTTATATTATTAATAATAATAAGAATTAATCAAAGATTGATTGATTGATCGATC
This sequence comes from Rhinoraja longicauda, assembly GCF_053455715.1. Lineage (NCBI taxonomy): Eukaryota > Metazoa > Chordata > Chondrichthyes > Rajiformes > Arhynchobatidae > Rhinoraja > Rhinoraja longicauda. The sequence goes on from NW_027601650.1 coordinate 41,036, forward strand.
GGTGGGTGGGTGGATGGATGTCAGGGGGAACCGTACACCAATAAAGATTTTAATGGTACCATGCATAAGTTGCATTGAACATTTGAGAGATTTTGCATGATTATTACAATGATTTTAATGCGTTTAATACCCCAGAACAGCTGCAATTTTGCTTTAATGCAAGGCCTGCGCTGCATTTAACATTGCAGGAGCCTGTAAAGTTGTTCTAATGCGTTGCATTAATTGCATTTAACATTTGAGAGGTTTTGCAAAATTATTGCAATTAATTTTATTGCATTTAACATCCCAGGGGTTGCAATATTGCTTTAATGCAACGCCAGCGCTGCATTTAACGATGCAGCAGCCTGCAAAGTTATCCTAATATGATGCTTTAGTCGCATTTAACAGGTTTTGCAGGATTATTATTGCATTTCACATCGCAGGGTGTTGCAATATTTCTTTAGTGCAAGGCGATCACTGCATTTATCATTGCAGCAGCCAGAAAAGTCATCCTAATGCGATGCATTTGTTGCATTTAACATTTGAGAGGTTTTGCAAAATTATTGCAATTAATTTAATGCATATAACATCCATGGGGGGTCGCTAGATGACTTTAATGCAAGGCCATCACTGCATTTAACATTGCAGTAGCCTGCAAAGTTATCCTAATACGATGCATTAGTCACGTTTAACATTTGAGAGGTTTTGCAGGATTATTATTGCATTTCACATCGCAGGGTGTTGCAATATTTCTTTAATGCAAGGCGATCACTGCATTTAACATTGCAGCAGCCAGAAAAGTCATCCTAATGCGATGCATTTGTTGCATTTAACATTTGAGAGGTTTTGCAAAATTATTGCAATTAATTTAATGCATATAACATCCATGGGGTGTCGCAAGATGACTTTAATGCAAGGCCATCACTGCATTTAACATTGCAGCAGCCTGAAAAGTCATCCTAATGCGATGCCGGGGGTAGTAAATACAATAATAATACTATAGTAATAATAATTTATATTATTAATAATAATAAGAATTAATCAAAGATTGATTGATTGATCGATCGGTGGGTGGGTGGATGGATGTCAGGGGGAACCGTACACCAATAAAGATTTTAATGGTACCATGCATTAGTTGCATTGAACATTTGAGAGATTTTGCATGATTATTACAATGATTTTAATGCGTTTAATACCCCAGAACAGCTGCAATTTTGCTTTAATGCAAGGCCTGCGCTGCATTTAACATTGCAGGAGCCTGCAAAGTTGTTCTAATGCGTTGCATTAATTGCATTTAACATTTGAGAGGTTTTGCAAAATTATTGCAATTAATTTTATTGCATTTAACATCCCAGGGGTTGCAATATTGCTTTAATGCAACGCCAGCGCTGCATTTAACGATGCAGCAGCCTGCAAAGTTATCCTAATATGATGCTTTAGTCGCATTTAACATTTGAGAGGTTTTGCAGGATTATTATTGCATTTCACATCGCAGGGTGTTGCAATATTTCTTTAATGCAAGGCGATCACTGCATTTAACATTGCAGCAGCCAGAAAAGTCATCCTAATGCGATGCATTTGTTGCATTTAACATTTGAGAGGTTTTGCAAAATTATTGCAATTTATTTAATGCATATAACATCCATGGGGGGTCTCTAGATGACTTTAATGCAAGGCCATCACTGCATTTAACATTGCAGTAGCCTGCAAAGTTATCCTAATACGATGCTTTAGTCGCATTTAACATTTGAGAGGTTTTGCAGGATTATTATTGCATTTCACATCGCAGGGTGTTGCAATATTTCTTTAATGCAAGGCGATCACTGCATTTAACATTGCAGCAGCCAGAAAAGTCATCCTAATGCGATGCATTTGTTTCATTTAACATTTGAGAGGTTTTGCAAAATTATTGCAATTAATTTAATGCATATAACATCCATGGGGGGTCGCTAGATGACTTTAATGCAAGGCCATCACTGCATTTAACATTGCAGTAGCCTGTAAAGTTATCCTAATACGATGCATTAGTCACATTTAACATTTGAGAGGTTTTGCAGGATTATTATTGCATTTCACATCGCAGGGTGTTGCAATATTTCTTTAATGCAAGGCGATCACTGCATTTAACATTGCAGCAGCCTGAAAAGTCATCCTAATGCGATGCATTTGTTGCATTTAACATTTGAGAGGTTTTGCAAAATTATTGCAATTAATTTAATGCATATAACATCCATGGGGGGTCGCTAGATGACTTTAATGCAAGGCCATCACTGCATTTAACATTGCAGTAGCCTGCAAAGTTATCCTAATACGATGCATTAGTCACGTTTAACATTTGAGAGGTTTTGCAGGATTATTATTGCATTTCACATAGCAGGGTGTTGCAATATTTCTGTAATGCAAGGCGATCACTGCATTTAACATTGCAGCAGCCTGAAAAGTCATCCTAATGCGATGCCGGGGGTAGTAAATACAATAATAATACTATAGTAATAATAATTTATATAATTAATAATAATAAGAATTAATCAAAGATTGATTGATTGATCGATCGGTGGGTGGGTGGATGGATGTCAGGGGGAACCGTACACCAATAAAGATTTTAATGGTACCATGCATTAGTTGCATTGAACATTTGAGAGATTTTGCATGATTATTACAATGATTTTAATGCGTTTAATACCCCAGAACAGCTGCAATTTTGCTTTAATGCAAGGCCTGCGCTGCATTTAACATTGCAGGAGCCTGCAAAGTTGTTCTAATGCGTTGCATTAATTGCATTTAAAATTTGAGTGGTTTTGCAAAATTATTGCAATTAATTTTATTGCATTTAACATCCCAGGGGGTTGCAATATTGCTTTAATGCAAAGCCAGCGCTGCATTTAACGATGCAGCAGCCTGCAAAGTTATCCTAATACGATGCTTTAGACGCATTTAACATTTGAGAGGTTTTGCAGGATTATTATTGCATTTCACATCGCAGGGTGTTGCAATATTTCTTTAGTGCAAGGCGATCACTGCATTTATCATTGCAGCAGCCAGAAAAGTCATCCTAATGCGATGCATTTGTTGCATTTAACATTTGAGAGGTTTTGCAAAATTATTGCAATTAATTTAATGCATATAACATCCATGGGGGGTCGCTAGATGACTTTAATGCAAGGCCATCACTGCATTTAACATTGCAGTAGCCTGCAAAGTTATCCTAATACGATGCATTAGTCACGTTTAACATTTGAGAGGTTTTGCAGGATTATTATTGCATTTCACATCGCAGGGTGTTGCAATATTTCTTTAATGCAAGGCGATCACTGCATTTAACATTGCAGCAGCCAGAAAAGTCATCCTAATGCGATGCATTTGTTGCATTTAACATTTGAGAGGTTTTGCAAAATTATTGCAATTAATTTAATGCATATAACATTCATGGGGGGTCGCTAGATGACTTTAATGCAAGGCCATCACTGCATTTAACATTGCAGCAGCCTGAAAAGTCATCCTAATGCGATGCCGGGGGTAGTAAATACAATAATAATACTATAGTAATAATAATTTATATTATTAATAATAATAAGAATTAATCAAAGATTGATTGATTGATCGATCGGTGGGTGGGTGGATGGATGTCAGGGGGAACCGTACACCAATAAAGATTTTAATGGTACCATGCATTAGTTGCATTGAACATTTGAGAGATTTTGCATGATTATTACAATGATTTTAATGCGTTTAATACCCCAGAACAGCTGCAATTTTGCTTTAATGCAAGGCCTGCGCTGCATTTAACATTGCAGGAGCCTGCAAAGTTGTTCTAATGCGTTGCATTAATTGCATTTAACATTTGAGAGGGTTTGCAAAATTATTGCAATTAATTTTATTGCATTTAGCATCCCAGGGGTTGCAATATTGCTTTAATGCAATGCCAGCGCTGCATTTAACAATGCAGCAGCCTGCAAAGTTATCCTAATACGATGCTTTAGTCGCATTTATCATTTGAGAGGTTTTGCAGGATTATTATTGCATTTCACATCGCAGGGTGTTGCAATATTTCTTTAATGCAAGGCGATCACTGCATTTAACATTGCAGCAGCCAGAAAAGTCATCCTAATGCGATGCATTTGTTGCATTTAACATTTGAAAGGTTTTGCAAAATTATTGCAATTAATTTAATGCATATAACATCCATGGGGGGTCGCTAGATGACTTTAATGCAAGGCCATCACTGCATTTAACATTGCAGTAGCCTGCAAAGTTATCCTAATACGATGCATTAGTCACGTTTAACATTTGAGAGGTTTTGCAGGATTATTATTGCATTTCACATCGCAGGGTGTTGCAATATTTCTTTAATGCAAGGCGATCACTGCATTTAACATTGCAGCAGCCAGAAAAGTCATCCTAATGCGATGCATTTGTTGCATTTAACATTTGAGAGGTTTTGCAAAATTATTGCAATTAATTTAATGCATATAACATCCATGGGGGGTCGCTAGATGACTTTAATGCAAGGCCATCACTGCATTTAACATTGCAGTAGCCTGCAAAGTTATCCTAATACGATGCATTAGTCACGTTTAACATTTGAGAGGTTTTGCAGGATTATTATTGCATTTCACATCGCAGGGTGTTGCAATATTTCTGTAATGCAAGGCGATCACTGCATTTAACATTGCAGCAGCCTGAAAAGTCATCCTAATGCGATGCCGGGGGTAGTAAATACAATAATAATACTATAGTAATAATAATTTATATAATTAATAATAATAAGAATTAATCAAAGATTGATTGATTGATCGATCGGTGGGTGGGTGGATGGATGTCAGGGGGAACCGTACACCAATAAAGATTTTAATGGTACCATGCATTAGTTGCATTGAACATTTGAGAGATTTTGCATGATTATTACAATGATTTTAATGCGTTTAATACCCCAGAACAGCTGCAATTTTGCTTTAATGCAAGGCCTGCGCTGCATTTAACATTGCAGGAGCCTGCAAAGTTGTTCTAATGCGTTGCATTAATTGCATTTAAAATTTGAGAGGTTTTGCAAAATTATTGCAATTAATTTTATTGCATTTAACATCCCAGGGGGTTGCAATATTGCTTTAATGCAACGCCAGCGCTGCATTTAACGATGCAGCAGCCTGCAAAGTTATCCTAATACGATGCTTTAGTCGCATTTAACATTTGAGAGGTTTTGCAGGATTATTATTGCATTTCACATCGCAGGGTGTTGCAATATTTCTTTAGTGCAAGGCGATCACTGCATTTATCATTGCAGCAGCCAGAAAAGTCATCCTAATGCGATGCATTTGTTGCATTTAACATTTGAGAGGTTTTGCAAAATTATTGCAATTAATTTAATGCATATAACATCCATGGGGGGTCGCTAGATGACTTTAATGCAAGGCCATCACTGCATTTAACATTGCAGTAGCCTGCAAAGTTATCCTAATACGATGCATTAGTCACGTTTAACATTTGAGAGGTTTTGCAGGATTATTATTGCATTTCACATCGCAGGGTGTTGCAATATTTCTTTAATGCAAGGCGATCACTGCATTTAACATTGCAGCAGCCAGAAAAGTCATCCTAATGCGATGCATTTGTTGCATTTAACATTTGAGAGGTTTTGCAAAATTATTGCAATTAATTTAATGCATATAACATTCATGGGGGGTCGCTAGATGACTTTAATGCAAGGCCATCACTGCATTTAACATTGCAGCAGCCTGAAAAGTCATCCTAATGCGATGCCGGGGGTAGTAAATACAATAATAATACTATAGTAATAATAATTTATATTATTAATAATAATAAGAATTAATCAAAGATTGATTGATTGATCGATCGGTGGGTGGGTGGATGGATGTCAGGGGGAACCGTACACCAATAAAGATTTTAATGGTACCATGCATTAGTTGCATTGAACATTTGAGAGATTTTGCATGATTATTACAATGATTTTAATGCGTTTAATACCCCAGAACAGCTGCAATTTTGCTTTAATGCAAGGCCTGCGCTGCATTTAACATTGCAGGAGCCTGCAAAGTTGTTCTAATGCGTTGCATTAATTGCATTTAACATTTGAGAGGGTTTGCAAAATTATTGCAATTAATTTTATTGCATTTAACATCCCAGGGGTTGCAATATTGCTTTAATGCAATGCCAGCGCTGCATTTAACAATGCAGCAGCCTGCAAAGTTATCCTAATACGATGCTTTAGTCGCATTTATCATTTGAGAGGTTTTGCAGGATTATTATTGCATTTCACATCGCAGGGTGTTGCAATATTTCTTTAATGCAAGGCGATCACTGCATTTAACATTGCAGCAGCCAGAAAAGTCATCCTAATGCGATGCATTTGTTGCATTTAACATTTGAAAGGTTTTGCAAAATTATTGCAATTAATTTAATGCATATAACATCCATGGGGGGTCGCTAGATGACTTTAATGCAAGGCCATCACTGCATTTAACATTGCAGTAGCCTGCAAAGTTATCCTAATACGATGCATTAGTCACGTTTAACATTTGAGAGGTTTTGCAGGATTATTATTGCATTTCACATCGCAGGGTGTTGCAATATTTCTTTAATGCAAGGCGATCACTGCATTTAACATTGCAGCAGCCAGAAAAGTCATCCTAATGCGATGCATTTGTTGCATTTAACATTTGAGAGGTTTTGCAAAAATATTGCAATTTATTTAATGCATATAACATTCATGGGGGTCGCTAGATGACTTTAATGCAAGGCCATCACTGCATTTAACATTGCAGCAGCCTGAAAAGTCATCCTAATGCGATGCCGGGGGTAGTAAATACAATAATAATACTATAGTAATAATAATTTATATTATTAATAATAATAAGAATTAATCAAAGATTGATTGATTGATCGATCGGTGGGTGGGTGGATGGATGTCAGGGGGAACCGTACACCAATAAAGATTTTAATGGTACCATGCATTCGTTGCATTGAATATTTGAGAGATTTTGCATGATTATTACAATGATTTTAATGCGTTTAATACCCCAGAACAGCTGCAATTTTGCTTTAATGCAAGGCCTGCGCTGCATTTAACATTGCAGGAGCCTGCAAAGTTGTTCTAATGCGTTGCATTAATTGCATTTAACATTTGAGAGGGTTTGCAAAATTATTGCAATTAATTTTATTGCATTTAACATCCCAGGGATTGCAATATTGCTTTAATGCAACGCCAGCGCTGCATTTAACAATGCAGCAGCCTGCAAAGTTATCCTAATACGATGCTTTAGTCGCATTTAACATTTGAGAGGTTTTGCAGGATTATTATTGCATTTCACATCGCAGGGTGTTGCAATATTTCTTTAATGCAAGGCGATCACTGCATTTAACATTGCAGCAGCCAGAAAAGTCATCCTAATGCGATGCATTTGTTGCATTTAACATTTGAGAGGTTTTGCAAAATTATTGCAATTAATTTAATGCATATAACATCCATGGGGGGTCGCTAGATGACTTTAATGCAAGGCCATCACTGCATTTAACATTGCAGTAGCCTGCAAAGTTATCCTAATACGATGCATTAGTCACGTTTAACATTTGAGAGGTTTTGCAGGATTATTATTGCATTTCACATCGCAGGGTGTTGCAATATTTCTTTAATGCAAGGCGATCACTGCATTTAACATTGCAGCAGCCTGAAAAGTCATCCTAATGCGATGCCGGGGGTAGTAAATACAATAATAATACTATAGTAATAATAATTTATATAATTAATAATAATAAGAATTAATCAAAGATTGATTGATTGATCGATCGGTGGGTGAGTGGGTGGATGTCAGGAGGAACCGTACACCAATAAAGATTTTTTCACAGACAGCACTTGTTTATAACGCGCGCGCACACACACGCACGACACCTGTTTATTCTTCATCCCTGTTCCGTATAAGTATGTATGTATGTACGGGGTTAATCAATATCTGTTATGGGCTGAGTGTAAGACAAGTGTTTGGGCCCTTCAGGTTGGCGCGGGTGGCAGGCAGGCAGGCAGGCAGATAAAAGACGGCCATCGCAAGCTTGGTCACAACTGCTGGAGTGTCGGAGTGTCTACTAGACTGGGGTAAGTCAGTCAGCTCACACACACACACACACACACACACACACACACACATGCACACACACACACGCACACAATTAGGGTGACGTCTGTTTTTTATTGCTGGGGGAGAGAGAGAGAGAGGGGGGGAGAGATAGAGCTGGGGGAGAGAGAGAGGGGGGGAGAGAGCTGGGGGAGAGGGAGAGGGGGGGAGACCCAAACGCAAACACAAACACAGACCCAAACACAAACCCAAACACAGACCCAAACACAAACCCAAACACAAACCCAAACACAGACCCACACACAAACCCAAACACAGACCCAAACACAGACCCACACACACACCCACACACACACCCACACACACTCCCACACACACACACCCACACACACACCCACACACACACACCCACACACACACCCACACACACACAGACACACACAGACCCACACACATCAGACACACTTCCCAGAAGCACTTCCACATGCCGGATAGTCTCCTCCCTGCCCTGGAGGTTCCGCTACGTGCCGGGGGTAGTAAATACAATAATAATACTATAGTAATAATAATTTATATTATTAATAATAATAAGAATTAATCAAAGATTGATTGATTGATTGATCGGTGGGTGGGTGGGTGGATGGATGTCAGGAAGAACCGTACACCAATAAAGATTTTAATGGTACGATGCATTAGTTGGATTGAACATTTGAGAGATTTTGCATTATTATTACAATGATTTTAATGCGTTTAATACCCCAGAACAGCTGCAATTTTGCTTTAATGCAAGGCCTGCGCTGCATTTAACATTGCAGGAGCCTGCAAAGTTGTTCTAATGCGTTGCATTAATTGCATTTAACATTTGAGAGGTTTTGCAAAATGATTGCAATTAATTTTATTGCATTTAACATCCCAGGGGTTGCAATATTGCTTTAATGCAAGGCCAGCGCTGCATTTAACAATGCAGCAGCCTGCAAAGTTATCCTAATACGATGCATTAGTCGCATTTAACATTTCAGAGGTTTTGCAGGATTATTATTGCATTTCACATCGCAGGGTGTTGCAATATTTCTTTAATGCAAGGCGATCACTGCATTTAACATTGCAGCAGCCTGAAAAGTCGTCCTAATGCGATGCATTTGTTGCATTTAACATTTGAGAGGTTTTGCAAAATTATTGCAATTAATTTAATGCATATAACATCCATTGGGGGTCGCTAGATGACTTTAATGCAAGGCCATCGCTGCATTTAACATTGCAGTAGCCTGCAAAGTTATCCTAATACGATGCATTAGTCACGTTTAACATTTGAGAGGTTTTGCAGGATTATTATTGCATTTCACATCGCAGGGTGTTGCAATATTTCCTTAATGCAAGGCGATCACTGCATTTAACATTGCATCTTTGAGAAGAGTGGACATCTATCGATGTTTAATTTCCTTGATTTCAAGGTTAGAGTTCAGTGGTAATAAAATATCCAAGGGCCATTTAAAAGCAGTTTGTCTGTTAGTGCTGTAGCTGGCGCAAATTTTGAGACAAAGGTTGCCGTGTTTCATGGGGAGGGATGGTGCATTTTAGTTCATCTGAACTATTCCCATTTGCCGGCATATGGATCATCTCCCTCTAAACCATTCCCCTCATGTACCTGTCCAAATGTCTTAGTGTTCCCATTATGACGCTACCTATGGCACTATCCACCTCTATGAGGTCACTGCACTGCCTGCTGCGTTCCATGGAATAAAGTCCTGGCGAGCCCAACATTTCCCTGTAACTCCGACCCTTGTTTTCTGGCAAAGTGTTGGAAAATATTTTCTTCACTCTTTGCAAATATGTGGCACATTTCCTAAACATGGTGACGTAAGATTATACACGTTACTCCAAGTGCGTCCTCACCAACGTCTTGTCTATCTGAACATAACTTTCTAACTTTTACATTTTATTCACTGGCTGATGAAGACAGTGCGCCAAAAAAACCTTCTCCACCACCCTATCCCCCTGTTACGTCCCTTTTCTTACAACAATGTACTTTTATTCTGAGATCCCTCTGCTCTCCAACACTACCCAGCTAACTACCATTCACGGTGAAGATCATGCCCTGGCTTGTCTTCCCTAATTTAAAATCTCACACATCTGCAAGGAACACTATTTGAAATTTCTCAGGCGACTTTCCAATTTGAAAAAGTTCCTACTTAATCCTTGCCAACCATTTTCAATGTCTGTGATACCGCCTACTTCAGTGTCAACTGCAAACTTTTACATTAGTCCGTTACATTCTCAGGGAACTCATTGACACAGATGACAAACAACAATGAGCGCAGCACCAATCCCTGAGACAGACCACCACTCCTTGACCAATGAACAATAGACAATAGACAATGGACAATAGGTGCAGGAGTAGGCCATTCAGCCCTTCGAGCCAGCACCGCCATTCAATGCGATCATGGCTGATCACTCTCAATCAGTACCCCGTTCCTGCCTTCTCCCCATACCCCCTCACTCCGCTATCCTTAAGAGCTCTATCCAGCTCTCTCTTGAAAGCATCCAACGAACTGGCCTCCACTGCCTTCTGAGGCAGAGAATTCCACACCTTCACCACCCTCTGACTGAAAAAGTTCTTCCTCATCTCCGTTCTAAATGGCCTACCCCTTATTCTTAAACTGTGGCCCCTTGTTCTGGACTCCCCCAACATTGGGAACATGTTATCTGCCTCTAATGTGTCCAATCCCCTAATTATCTTATATGTTTCAATAAGATCCCCCCTCATCCTTCTAAATTCCAGTGTATACAAGCCCAATCGCTCCAGCCTTTCAACATACGACAGTCCCGCCATTCCGGGAATTAACCTAGTGAACCTACGCTGCACGCCCTCCATAGCAAGAATATCCTTCCTCAAATTTGGAGACCAAAACTGCACACAGTACTCCAGGTGCGGTCTCACCTGGGCCCGGTACAACTGTAGAAGGACCTCTTTGCTCCTATACTCAACTCCTCTTGTTACGAAGGCCAACATTCCATTGGCTTTCTTCACTGCCTGCTGTACCTGCATGCTTCCTTTCATTGACTGATGCACTAGGACACCCAGATCTCGTTGAACTCCCCCTCCTCCTAACTTGACACCATTCAGATAATAATCTGCCTTTCTATTCTTACTTCCAAAGTGAATAACCTCACACTTATCTACATTAAACTGCATCTGCCATGTATCCGTCCACTCACACAACCTGTCCAAGTCACCCTGCAGCCTTATTGCATCTTCCTCACAATTCACACTACCCCCCAACTTAGTATCATCTGCAAATTTGCTAATGGTACTTTTAATCCCTTCGTCTAAGTCATTAATGTATATCGTAAATAGCTGGGGTCCCAGCACCGAACCTTGCGGTACCCCACTGGTCACTGCCTGCCATTCCGAAAGGGACCCATTTATCCCCACTCTTTGCTTTCTGTCTGTCAACCAATTTTCTATCCATGTCAGTACCCTACCCCCAATACCATGTGCCCTAATTTTGCCCACTAATCTCCTATGTGGGACCTTGTCGAAGGCTTTCTGAAAGTCTAGGTACACCACATCCACTGACTCTCCCTTGTCAATTTTCCTAGTTACATCCTCAAAAAATTCCAGTAGATTTGTCAAGCATGATTTCCCCTTCGTAAATCCATGCTGACTCGGAATGATCCCGTTACTGCTATCCAAATGCTCAGCAATTTCGTCTTTTATAATTGACTCCAGCATCTTCCCCACCACTGATGTCAGACTAACTGGTCTATAATTACCCGCTTTCTCTCTCCCTCCTTTCTTAAAAAGTGGGATAACATTTGCTATCCTCCAATCCACAGGAACTGATCCTGAATCTATAGAACATTGAAAAATGATCTCCAATGCTTCCACTATTTCTAGAGCCACCTCCTTAAGTACTCTGGGATGCAGACCATCAGGCCCTCGGGATTTATCAGCCTTCAGTCCCATCAGTCTACCCAAAACCATTTCCTGCCTAATGTGGATTTCCTTCAGTTCCTCCATCACCCTAGGTTCTCCGGCCCCTAGAACATTTGGGAGATTGTGTGTATCTTCCTCAGTGAAGACAGATCCAAAGTAACGGTTTAACTCGTCTGCCATTTCTTTGTTCCCCATAATAAATTCCCCTGCTTCTGTCTTCAAGGGACCCACATTTGCCTTGACTATTTTTTTCCTCTTCACGTACCTAAAAAAACTTTTGCTATCCTCCTTTATATTATTGGCTAGTTTACCCTCGTACCTCATCTTTTCTCCCCGTATTGCCTTTTTAGTTAACTTTTGTTGCTCTTTAAAAGAGTCCCAATCCTCTGTCTTCCCACTCTTCTTTGCTATGTTATACTTCCTCTCCTTAATTTTTATGCTGTCCCTGACTTCCCTTGTCAGTCACAGGTGTCTCTTACTCCCCTTAGAGTCTTTCCACCTCTTTGGAATAAATTGATCCTGCAACCTCTGCATTATTCCCAGGAATACCCGCCATTGCTGTTCTACCGTCTTCCCTGCTAGGGCCTCCTTCCAGTCAATTTTGGCCAGCTCCTGCCTCATGCCTCTGTAATCCCCTTTGCTATACTGTAATACCGACACTTCCGATTTTCCCTTCTGCCTTTCCATTTGCAGAGTAAAACTTATCATGTTGTGATCACTGCCTCCTAATGGCTCTTTTACCTCTAGTCCCCTTATCAGATCAGGATCATTACACAACACTAAATCCAGAATTGCCTTCTCCCTGGTAGGCTCCAGTACAAGCTGTTCTAAGAATCCATCTCGAAGGCACTCTACAAACTCTCTTTCCTGGGGTCCATTTCCAATCTGATTTTCCCAGTCTACCTGCATGTTGAAATCTCCCATAACCACCGTAGCATTACATTTTTGACACGCCAATTTTATCTCCTGATTCAACTTGCACCCTATCATCATATCATATCATATATATACAGCCGGAAACAGGCCTTTTCGGCCCACCAAGTCCGTGCCGCCCAGCGATCCCCGTACATTAACACTATCCTACACCCACTAGGGACAATTTTTACATTCATCCAGCCAATTAACCTACATACCTGTACGTCTTTGGAGTGTGGGAGGAAACCGAAGATCTCGGAGAAAACCCACGCAGGTCACGGGGAGAACGTACAAACTCCTTACAGTGCAGCACCCGTAGTCAGGATCGAACCTGAGTCTCCGGCGCTGCATTCGCTGTAAAGCAGCAACTCTACCGCTGCGCTACCGTGCCGCCCATGCCCGTGCCTATGTCGAGGCTACTGTTTGGGGGCCTATAGATAACTCCCATTAGGGTCTTTTTACCCTTACAATTTCTCATTTCTATCCATACTGATTCAACATCTCCTGTACGTGGATGGGACGGGTTGAGAGGGATATGGGGCAAACGCGGGCAGGTGGCACTGGGATAGAAGGGGCAAGTTGCATTGGAGTGGGCTAGTTGGGCCGGATATTTCCGTGCTGCATGACTCCATGACGCTGTGACTTTTAAATGTATTCTTATATAGTGCACGGGGAGAGAAAGAGGGAGAGAGAGAGAGAGAGAGAGAGGGAAGTGGAGGGAGAGAGAGGAAGTAATAAATATTAGCTCAATATATTGTAAATTTTGTTCTCAAGTGGAGGGGGGGTCATGGTATCAAATATTAGTTTAGTTTATCATTGTAAATTTATGAAAATGAAGTGGAGAGGGGGAGAGAGAAAGGGGGAGAGAGGAGAAAGAAAGAGAGGGGGAGAGACTGAAGGAAGGGATAGAGAATGATGAGAGAGAAGGGGAAAGAGAGGGAGGACAGAGAGGGGAAATGAGAGAGAGAGGTGAGATAGAGGGGGAAGAGAGAAGAGGAAGAGAGGGGAGAGTTTAGTTTTTATTTTAACTTAGTTTATTTTATTTAGTCAAAAGAGAGGAGAAAGAGAAATGGGGTGGGGAAGAGAGAGAGGCGGGGAGACTGGGGAAGAGAGAGAGACGGGAGAAAAGGGAGAGAGGGAGATGGCAGAGAGAGGGGGAGAGAGAGGAAAGGTCGGGAGAGGGAGGGAAGGGGTGAGTGGGGAGAGAGAAAGCGGGGAGATGGTATCAAATATTAGTTTAGTTTAAATGATCAGTGTAAATGTAGTCTTATAAAATGGGGGGGAAGGAAAAAGAAGTAGAGTAAGAGGGGAAAGAGAGTGAGGGGGAGGAAGGGGAGGGAGACAGAGTGGGTAACAAATATTCGTTTAATTCATTGTAGAATTTATTATAAAATGGAATGCGAGAAAGAATATCAAATATTCGTTTAGTTTAGAAACATAGAAACATAGAAAATAGGTGCAGGAGTAGGCCATTCGGCCCATCGAGCCTGCACCGCCATTCAATATGATCATGGCTGATCATCCAGCTCAGTAGCCTTTACCTGCCTTCTCTCCATACCCCATGATCCCTTTAGCAAAAAGGGCCACATCTAACTCCCTCTTAAATATAGCCAATGAACTGGCCTCAACTACCTTCTGTGGCAGAGAATTCCACAGACTCACCACTCTCTGTGTGAAGAAATGTTTTCTCATCTCCGTCCTAAAATACTTCCCCCTTATCCTTAAGCTGTGACCCCTGGTTCCGGACTCCCCCAACATCGGGAACAATCTTCCCGCATCTAGCCTCTCCAACCCCTTAAGAATTTTATATGTTTCTATAAGATCCCCCCTCAGTCTTCTAAATTCCAGCGAGTACAAGCCCAGTCTATCCAGTCTCTCCTCATATGTAAGTCCCGCCATCCCAGGGATCAATCTGATAAACCTTCTCTGTACTCCCTCTAAGGCAAGAACGTCTTTCCTCAGGTTAGGAGACCAAAATATACACAATACTCCAGGTGCGGTCTCACCAAGGCCCTGTACAACTGCAGCAGAACCTCCCTGCTCCTAAACTCAAATCCTCTTGCTATGAATGCCAACATACCATTCGCTTTCTTCACTGCCTGCTGCACCTGCATGCTTGCTTTCAATGACTGGTGCACCATGACACCCAGGTCACGTTGCATCTCCCCTTCTCCTAATCGTTCACCATTCAGGTAATACTCTGCTTTCCTGTTCTTGCCGCCAAAGTGGATAACCTCACATTTATCCACATTATATTGCATCTGCCATGCATTTGCCCACTCGCCTAATCTATCCAAGTCACTCTGCAGCCTCCTAGCATCCTTCTCGCAGCTAACACTGCCACCCAGCTTCGTGTCATCCGCAAACTTAGAGATGTTGCATTCAATTCCCTCGTCCAAATCATTAATATACACTGTAAATAACTGGGGTCCCAGCACTGAGCCTTGCGGCACCCCACTAGTCACTGCCTGCCATTCCGAAAAGGACCCGTTTATTCCTACTCTTTGCTTCCTGTCCGCCAATCAATTTTCTATCCACCTCAACACTGAACCCTCAATACCGTGTGCTTTAAGTTTGTACACCAATCTCCTATGTGGGACCTTGTCGAAGGCCTTCTGAAAGTCCAGATATAACACATCGACTGGTTCTCCCTTATCCACTCTATTAGTTACATCCTCGAAAAATACTATAAGATTCGTCAGACATGATTTGTGAATTATTATTGTGAATTGATTTATTATTGTGAGGGGAGGGGGAGAGAAAGGGGAGAGATTATTATTAGTTTAGAAGCATTGAAACGTAGAAAATAGGTGCAGGAGGAGGCCATTTGTCCCTTCGTGCCAACACCGCATTCATTGTGATCATGGCAGATCATCCACAATCAGTAACCTGTGCATGCTTCTCCCCATATTCCTTGATTCCGCTCGCCCCTAGAGCTCTTTAATTTAGTTTAGTTTATTTAGTCAAAGGAGAGGAGCGAGAGAGATGGGGTGAGTGTGAGAGAGAGAAGGGGAGAGTGAAAGGGGAGAGAGTGTATCACATTAGTCCGCGCGGGAATAGGTGACGCTTCGGGTCGAGACCCTTCTACAGACTGATGTCAGGGGGGCGGGACAAAGAAAGGATATAGGTGGAGACAGGAAGACAGTGGGAGAACTGGGAAGTGGAGGGGGGAATAGGAGAGAGACAGAGGAACTGTCTAAAGTTGGAGATTTCAATGTTCATACTGCTGGGCTGCAAGCTGCCCAAGCGAAATATGAGGTTCTGTTTCTCCAATTTCCGGTGGGCCTCACTATGGCACTGGAGGAGGTCCATGACAGAAAGGTCAGACCCGGTGGCTGAGCACTTCAACTCCCCCTCCCACTCACAGTCTGGCCTTTCTGAGAATTTCACTACTTCACAACTCTCTGGGTGAAAGAGTTTTTCCTCATCTCAGTACTAAATGGCCTACCCCAGATTCTTAAACTGTGGCACCTGGTTCTGGACTCCCCCAACATCGGAAACATGTTTCCTGCATCCCTTAATAATTGTATCTGTTTCTATAAGATCCCCTCTCATCCTTCTAAACTCCAGTGAATACAAGCCCAGTCGCTCCATTCTTTCATCATATGACAGTCCCGCCATCCTGCGAATTAACCTTGTGAACCTGCGCTGCATTCCATCAATAGCAAGAATGTCCTTCCACAAATTGGGAGACCAAATGTGCACACAATACCTCAGATGTGGTCTCACCAGGGCCCTGTACAACTGCAGAAGGATCTCTTTGCTCCTGTACTCAAATCCTCTCGTTGCGAAGGCTAACATGCCATTAGCTTTCTTCACTGCCTGCCATATCTGCATGCTTACTTTTAGTGACTGATCTACAAGGATTCCCAGGTCTTGTTGCACTTCCCCTTTTCATAATCTGACACCATTCAGATAATAATCTGCCTTCTTCTTCTTGCCACCAAAGTGGATAACCTCCCATTTATCCACATTACACTGCATCTGCCCACTCACCCAACCTATACAAGTCACCCTGCATCCTCATAGCATCTTTTTCACAGTTCATCATGCCACCCAGCTTTGTGTCATCTGCAAATCTGCTTATGTTACTTTTTATTCCTTCATCAAAATCATCTATATATGGATTGTAAATGGCTGCGGTCCCAGAACCGAGCCTTGCGGTACCCCATTAGTCACTGCCTGCCATTGCGAAAGGGACCCATTAATTCCTACTCTTTGTTTCCTATTTGCCAACCAATTTTCTATCCATGTCAATACACTGCCCCCTATACTACGTGCTCTAATTTTGCCCTCTCATCTCCTGATTGCCCACTAATTGGTCACTAACCAGTGTCCTCATGTACCTGTCCAAATGTCGTAGTGTTATTACTATGGCACTCCCTATGATACTGTGCACCTCCATGAGATCACTGCTCTCTCTACTGAGCTCCATGGAATAAAGTCCTGGCGTGTCCAGCCTTTCCTCGAGCTCCGAACCTTGTCTCCGGCAACTTGTTCGATAATATATTCAGCGCTCTTTACAAATTAGTGGCATATTGCCAAACACGGTGGCTAAAAATATGCACATTACTCCAAGTGCGTCCTCACTAACGTCTTGTCCAACTGAACATAAGTTTCCAACTTTTAAATTTTATTCACTGGCTGATGAAGACAGTGGGCCAAAAAAACCTTCTCCACCACCCTATCCCCCTGTTACGTCCCTTTTTTTGCAACTATGTACTTTTGTTCTGAGATCCCTCTGCTCTCCAACACTCCCCAGCGAACTATCATTCACGGTGAAGATCATGCCTGGTCTGACTTCCCAAAATTTAAACCTCACACTTACCTGCAACAAACACCATTTGCTATTTCTCAGCTCACTTTCCAATCTGAAAAAGTTCCTGCTTTAATTCTTGCTCACCATTTTCACTGACTGTGATATCACAGGGGGGAGATAAAAAGGCGAAAGAGAGAGGGGGTGAGAGAGAGAGGGTGAGAGAAAGATTGAGAGAGGGTGAGAGAGAGGGGGGAGAGAAAGAGAGAGAAAGGGTGGAGAGGGAGAGTGATAGGGTAGAAAGAGGGGGAGAGGGGGTATCAAATATTAGTTGTTTAATTTATTATTTTTAATGTTTTCCTTATACAGTGGAGGGGGAGAGAAAGAGGAGAGAGAGAGAGAGAGGGAGAGGGAGAGATAGGGAGGGGGAGGGGGAGAGAGGGGATAACAAATATTAGCTTAATATATTGTAAATTTTATTATAAAGTGGAGGGGGCAGGATATCAAATATTAATATAGTTTAATTTAGTTTAGTATATTTAGTCAAAAGGGATGAGAGGGAGATGGGGTGAGTGTGTGAGAGAGAGAAGGGGAGAGAGAGAGGGTGTGGAATGTTTGGTATATTAGTTTAGTTTCTGCGCTATATCTCTAAATTAATAAATCTGTGAACGGGCGATCGCTGGTCGGAACGGACTCGGTGGGCTGAATGGCCTGTTTCCGTGCTGCATCTGAAATAAAAAGGGAAAAGGTGAAACAGGTAGAGGAGGGCGAGTTTTCGGCCTGTTTTCAAGATGGCCGACTTTTGCCTCCTGTTCCCACCAGAGGACAACAGAAAGGTCGTTTACTCCCGTAACCACGAAATATCACCATCCCCCACCCCACCCCTTATCAAGAGTCCAGTCCCATGATGGTCAACATCTACACTGAATAGGGTGTGGTGTTTCAGGACAGGGGGAGGGGGGAGAGTGAGAGAGGGGAATAAGAGGGGGAGAGAGTTGAGGGGAGAGGGACGAGGAAGAGAGAGGTGTGAGAGCGAGAGGGCAGAGATGGGAGGGAGACAGGGCACCGAAAGAGAGGTGGAAGAGAGAGGGCAGTAAGAGAGGGGAGAGAGAGTGGAGGCGGAGTGAGAGAGAGTGAGAGAGAGGGCAGAGAGAGAGGCAGAGAGAGGGAGAAATGGGAGAGAGTAGGAGAGAGAGAGAGGGGGAGAGGGGGATCAAATATTTGTTAGATTTAATTTATTATTGTAAGTGTATTATAAAGTGCAGGGGGGAGAATGAGGGGGTAGAAACTGAAATAAACACTTCAATGATCAGGGACTGTCATTAAAAATGATCAATACATATGACAGGCAATGGTGTTATTTTTCTGCTTAATCTGCATCTTTGAGCAACGTGGCCACTTGTTGATGTTTAATTCCTCTGACTTCAAGGCTAGAGTTTAGTGGGAACTAAATATCCAAACAGAAGTCAGGCGGGTTAAAAGCAGTTTATTTGTTAGTGCTGCACCTGCCACAAATGTCAGGCACATGTTGTGGTGTTTCATGGGGAGGGAGAGCGTATTTCACTTCATCAGACGGTTATCAAATGTCAGTCTAGTTTATTGTTCATTGCAAATGTCATTTTATCAAGTGGAGAGTGGGGAGAAAGAAGAGAGAGAGAGAGAGAGAGAGAGAGAGAGAGAGAGAGAGAGAGAGAGAGAGAGAGAGAGAGAGAGAGAGAGAGAGAGAGAGGGAGAGAGGGAGAGAGAGAGAGAGAGAGAGAGGGAGAGAGGGAGAGAGAGAGAGAGTGTGTGTGTGAGAGAGAGAGAGAGACAGTGTGTGTGTGTGTGTGAGTGTGTGTGAGTGTGTGTGTGTGAGAGAGAGAGAGAGAGAGAGAGAGAGAGAGGAGAGAGAGAGAGAGAGAGAGAGAGAGAGAGAGAGAGAGAGAGAGAGAGAGAGAGGGGGGGGGGGGAGAGAGAGAGAGAGAGAGAGGGGAGAGCGGGGAGAGAGAGAGAGAGAGGGGGAGAGAGAGAGAGACGGAAGAGAGAGGGGGAGAGTGAGAGGGGGAGAGAGAGGGGGAGAGAGTGAGACAGTGATGGAGGGAGTGGGAGAGACGGGGAGAAAGGGGGAGGGAGAGAGAGAGAGAGGGAAAGAGGGAGGGGGAGAGAACGAGAGAGAGGGAGAGAGATAAGAAAGAGAGGGAGAGAGGGAGAGGGTGGGTTTGAGAGAGAGAGGGAGAGAGAGAGAGAGAGGGAGCGAGAGTGAGGGAGGGAGGGATAGAGGGAGAGAGAGAGCGGGGTAGAGAGCGAGAGAGGGGAGAGGGAAAGGGAGGGGGAGAGGGGGAAGGGAGAGAGAGAGAGAGAGAGAGAGAGAGAGAGAGAGAGGGGGAGAGGGAGAGAGAGAGAGACGGAAGAGAGAGGGAGAGGGGGAGAGAGGGGGAGAATGAGGAGGTAGAAACTGAAATAAACACTTCAATGATCAGGGACTGTCATTAAAAATGATCAATATATATGACAGGCAATGGTGTTATTTTTTCTGCTTAATCTGCGTCTTTGATTGGGTGAATGTGAGGGGCTGGGGGTCCCGGAGCGGGGCCGGCGATGGGAGCATCCGCCCGGGACTGACAGCTGGAAGATGCGTCGGTGAATGTGAGGAGCCGGAGCCCGGAGCGGAGAGACTGCGGCCGCCCTCTGGGATGCGCTCAGGGCGCGGGTTTATTAATGAGCCGCAGCGCTGAGGTGAGCGGATATTTCACCGCGCTCTTCACCTGCTCCCTGAACTTGGACTGGGTCGCCGCGTAAATAAATGTGTTGGTGCAGCAGCTGAGATTCCTCAGCAAAAACCCGACGGCGTTCAAGATATATTGAGAATCATTCAGATCAGTCCCAATCCCTGTGATCTGATAATAGACGACGTTTACAAACAGCGTCATCCACAGGAGGATGAAGCTGCCGGAGATGGTGAAGAGTAAAACCACAGACCTCCTCCTGCTCTCCATCTCCGGGTCACTGCGCTTCTCCCCCTTGCTCTCACCCCTCAGCCCCTGACGGACCCGACTGGCCACTAAAATGTGCCGGACTGTCAGAGCGTTGAGCAGCAGGATCACAGCGATAGGGAGGAGCGGAGTTAAAACCGTGTCGAACCAGTCAAATGCCACCCACCCGGGGTCAGTGAAATAACTGTCCACCGGGTAACAGCCCCACGGGACATTGTCGATGGTTCTCCAGGGTTCCCGTGTGAAGTAGCGGGGAACGTTTTTCAGACACAGCAGAACGCCGGCTGTTGCGAGAACCGCAGCCGCAGTTTTCCCGGTGCAATATTTTGTTTTCAGCTTCTGGCAACAAATGGCGACAAAGCGATCAAAGGTGAAAGTGACGGTGAACCAGACAGAACAGTCTGTAGCTGCAAACTGCAGTACAAGGTTAACACTGCACACAGGGGTGATGGACAGGAAACTCCAATAAAAGTAATGAGATCGGATCTGATACAAAATGACCTCGATGATCAGGGTGAGTAGATCGGCCGCTGCCATGGCCACCAGGTAGCGAGTGGTGCAGGTGGAGAGGCCGCACTTTCCCCGGGACAGGATCACAATCGCCACTAAATTCACTGCGGGAAGAGAAGGGGAGCGGACACTGGGCATTACTGAACACGGTCTCCGGGGCTGAACACCGGCTCCACTTTCAGCTGGAGATCAGGAGTGTTGGAGTCGGTGCGCGGCTGCAGGTTTAACAATGTCAGACCCGGCTCCGACTGTGCCCGACCTGCCTGCTTCAGGGGAGAGGAGATAAGGCGACGGGCGGGGTAAAGGGCGGGGAGGGAACGAGCAGCCGCCCGCTACAATAGGCGGAATGGTCCTGTCTACAGTTAACCCCGCTCACAGTCTCTGATGGGGTCGGTTTCACAGACTTAACCGTGACCGGCCGCGTTTAACCAGGGCTCTGGGAACTCGGCATCTAATGGGGACGAGGAGGGTCACGGGGGAACGCAGGGATAACTTAGGATCCGGCAGCAGAGTGGCTCCATTAATGGTTTCATTCCTCAGTTCGGTAACAACACACGCCGGTAGATCAGCGGCCACTGGTTCAGGAGATCGATCCAATTATTAACCAACAGGCGGTGGAATCCGACTGTGACAGACTCCACAGTGAGACGTGTCCACAGGAGCGGGTGTTCACTCTGATCAATAACTCAGACACAGTAAACATCACAATGTAAACCCCTCCCAGTCACACCGTCCCGGAGAGCTGCCTGTCCCGAGCACTGGGACAACTCTGGGCAAGGTCCCACTGAAGGCAAGAACAACATTCTAGTGGGTCCCGGCAGTGAGAGAAAAAGAGGGTTAGTTTCGGCTGTCTGAAAATAAGGAAAATCACAGCGTTAATTCAAAAATATTTCACTGAGAGGATTGATACACTTCACATATTCTTGTACAACGATCATCAGTTGGGAATATTGTAACATCATCAGAACCAGGTCAACACCGGTTAACGGACGGAGTTATAAAACATGAATTGTTCTGCTCACTTACCAGGGACTCCAACGGCAGCAATGATCACGTACAAGATATTCTGCACGGCGTAATATTCCCAATAATGGTGCCCCATTTTCTCTGCCCAGCGACGTGTCCCCGTGAGCTACCGGTAATCTCTCGGAATGAAATGCTGGGGCAGAACATTCCCGGAGATTTTATACCATTTTCCGTACCACTGGGACTGTAAAGTTTTAGCAGAGTTTAAAAATAGAGATTTTGAAATGATTCGCAAACAGATGACATCAGCCAAGTGAAATCCCTGCTGAGACAGGTCGTGATTTATTCAGGGAATTGATTGAGAAACTCCAAAGACTGGGAATTGTGGCGATACTGAGGGATGGAAATTGGGAGCGGCATTGCTCCAGCAAATGGGATATTGCTTCAAACTCCATCTGGTCCAACTCTCCGCCTTATGTTGTTTGTCTGATTTCCTTCAATCCGTTTCACTCACTAAGGCAATCCCAAATTCCAGGGACCCTCTCAGGGCTTCTGGTGCCCGGTTTGAAGGTGGACTGGGCGACACGTTTGTCCACAGGTTGAGGAATTAGATCAACAGATCACCTCGCACTAAAGTGGCCCCTCCACTCTGCTTCACCACTCAATATGATCGCGGCTTAACTGACTGCAACCTCACCCCCACACTCCCGGCGAGGCCGGTAACCATTCACTCCTTGCTTGCCTGCAGTGGGGCTGATTTTTGAGCCGGGACAATAACATTCTCTGCCTTCGTCACCTCTGAGCAGGAACGACCCAAAGATTCGCGACACTCAGAGAACAGAAACATTGTGGCTTCAGAATTGTCCGAAACCCAAATAAAACAGCGAATGATGCGACACATCTCCCTCCTCCCTTTCTCTCTCCCTCCATCCTTACTGCTTTCGCTCTCTATGAATTATCACTCTCTCCTACCATCTCTATTCTTCCTCTCTGCTCCGCCATCTTTCTGTCAACCTCTCTCTCCTAACCCCCCCTCCTTCTCACCCCCATTGCATTTATCCCTCCGTTTATTTCTATCTATCTGACCCTTCCATCGCTCCGTTTTGCCAACCCACGCGATCTGAACTCCGCTCTCTTTTCATGTTCCCACTCTCCCTTTGTTACTTAACTTTCCCTCCATCTCTTCTTTCGTCTTCTCCGCTATCTCTTCCTTTCATCACCGTACTCCCTATCTGTCTCTCTCTTTTCCCCAACACTCCTCCTGCTCGCCCTCATCTCCCTCTCCAAGGCCTTTCTTGGGAAGTGCGGTTAAAACGGCCAGCCACCATGGGATGTCTCTCTACCCCGTTCCCTCACACTTCAATAGCCCTTCCAGGTGAGGCTGATGTTCACATGCACCTCATCTAATCCCTTCTATTGCATGCGGTGTTCCAGATATGGTCTCCTTTGCATCGGCGTGGTCAAGTGGAGACTCGGCGACCGTTCGGCCCAACACTTACCGTCGTTCCGTCAAGGCCTCCCGGATCTTCCCGTTGTAACTCGCCTTCCCACACTGACCTTTCTGTCCTTTGCTTCCTCTATTGCCAGACTGAAGCTACATGCAAACTGAAAGAACGCCACTTCATATTCCGCCCTTGGTGCCTTGCAACAATAGACTATAGACAATAGGTGCAGGAGGAGGCCATTCGGCCCTTCGAGCCTGTACGCACCGCCATTCAAAGTGATCATGGCTGATCATTCTCAATCACTACCCCGTTCCTGCCTTCTCCTCATACCCCCTGACTCCGCAATCCTTAAGAGCTCTATCTAGCTCTCTCTTGAGTGCATTCAGAGAATTAGCCTCCACTGCCTTCTGTGGCAGAGAACTCCTAATGGTATGAACTTTGAATTATCCAATGTTAGGTAACTAAGTGCAAATTCCCACTTCCCCCTCCCTCTTCCTCGTGCTTCATCCGGACTCGCACCAATATATCCCCTCCACCACATCTTCAACCGATATTACTTCCTCTTTCTCTATAATTCCATCCTGCTCAACCCTTACCTCGCACCTGACAATGAAAACGGTATTCATCCGCTCATCGTTCAACTCGCTTTGTCCTGCTGTTCCCCCGTCCCACCACAATCAGTCTGAAGAAAGGTCCCGAACCGAAACTTCACCCATCCATGTCCTTAGCAGGGTTAGCCAGTTCGGCGTGCCCTCTACAACTCTCACCAACGTCTACAGATGCACCATAGAAAGTATTTTATCAGGATGCATCACAGCTTGGTTTGGGAACAGCTCCATACAAGAACGCAAGAAATTGCAGTGAATTGTCCAGACCATCACACAAAGCAACCTCCGTTATATTGACTCAATTTATAAACCACGCTGCCTCGGCAAGGCCAGCAGCATAATCAAGGACGAGTCGCACCCTTGCCACTCCTGCTTCTCCTCTGTCCCATCAGGCAAAATGTATAGAAGTGTGAAAATGCACACCTCCAGTTTCAGGGACAGCGTCTTCCCAGCTGTTATCAGGCAATGGAATAATCCCACCACAACCAGAAAGCAGTGCTGAACTACTATCCACCTCTTTGTTGATCCTGGACTATCCTTGATCGGATTTTGCAGGCTTTACTTTGCACTGAACGTTATCCCCTTATCATGTATCTATACTCTGTAAATGGCTCGGCTGTAATAATGTATTTTGTTTCCACTGACTGGGTGGCACGCAACAAAATCTTTTCACGGTACCTCGGTACACGTGACAATAAATTGCACTAAACTGACATACTCAACTAGATTTCTCCAGAGGTGCAGCCTGCCTCGCATTGGATATTGATTGTGTGTGACAGTGTGTGTGTGCGAGTCCGTGCAAGAGTGTGTTAGCACGTGTATGCGAGTGTGAATGTGTGAGATTGTGCAAATGAGTGTGTGTGTGTGTGCGTTAGTGTATGCGGTTGCAGGAATTTCAATGATTCAATGATACTTTATTATCACTTACCCAGGTAGAGTGAAATGCTTAGTTTTGCAGACAACCTGGTAACATCATGTCGCAGACCTCACCTAGGCAGTACAAAAGTGTCGCCCCATTTTGACGCCGACAAAGTTACAAACGCTCCCTGCCGCCGCACCGCGAGTCGCCCCTTCGTTCTCGGCGGACTTCCTCGTTCTCCGACGGTCCACCTCGCTCTCTGCGGTTCCTCGCGGCTCTCTCCTCGCTCCCGAGGCGCGGCTCTCATCGCCATCCGCGGTGGGCGAGCCGGGCCGACTGAAGGGCTTGGCCCCGCTCATCGTTAACACCCCGGCCACGCTGTGATGGCTGCTCGCTGCGAACATCCAAGGATACACTCAATCCCAAAATGTGCACGTGTGCATGCGGGTCTGCGTATGAGAGATCGGTAGAGTTTGTAAGAGTGCCTATATTTGTGTGTGTGTGTGTGTGTGTCTGTCTGTGCGTGTGCGTGAATGTGCGTGTGAGTTTGTGAGCATTAGTAAGTGTGGATGCAAGTGCGATTGAATGTACATGTGTCTCTGAGTAGGAGAGTGCATGTGGGTTTGTGAAGGACAGTGTTTGCGTCTGTGCGTGTGTGTGGCTGTTTGTGAGAATGTGAGAGAATATGTGGGATGTGAGTTTGTCAGAGTGTTTGAGTATGTAATTCTTTGATAGTGTGTGTGTGTGTGTGCGCGTGTGTGGGAGAGTATATGATGGTGTTGTCAGAGAATGTGTTCGTGTGTAAGTGTGTGCGAATGTGTGCGTGTCTCTTCGTGCTAGTGCGTGTGAATATCTGTTAGTGTGAGTGCATGTGTACGTGTGATTGTATGTGAGAATGTGTGAGAGTATATTTGATTGTTTGTGATTGCATTTGAGAGATTGTGTGTGTCTTCTTGCGCGGGTATGTGTGTGTGCGTGTTTGACTGTGTTTGAGGGTGTGAACATGTGTGTTTGTAATGATGTAATGGCATACTGTGGGTTTTAGTGACGACGTCACACGCTGTGGGGCATTACTGATGGAGTGACACACTGCAGTGGAACTGATGGGGTGACACAATGTAGGTAGTAATGGTGGATTAACACACTGTGGGTTGGTACAGATGGAGTGACTCACTTTGGAGTTGTATTGATGAAGTGACACACTGCGCAGTAGTACTGATGGAGTTACACACTGTGCAGTGCACTGATGGAGTGACACAATGTGGAGGTAGTACTGATGGAGTGACACAATGTGGGGGTAGTACTGATGGAGTGACACAATGTGCTGTGTTGTTGTTGTTGTTCGTCCTTCGGGTTCGAAGATGACCATGACTTCTCTCTTTCAGTTGGAGGATTGGTGACTGTGGGTCCTGAAGTGACTGGTGTGGCCAATCCGGGCCCGGAAGGCGCGCCCACACGTAGGACACAAGTGGATTGGTGCTGCAGTGGAAGTGGAGGTAGCCCGGGCCTTGCGCGCGGTGAGTTTCCTCTGGGCCTCTGCAGTGCGTCTGTTCTCTGCTGCACGGGCTCCTGTGCTGAGCTTGCTACGCCAGGTTGGACGGTCCAGATCAAGAGACTCCCAAGTGCTGAGGTTGATGTCCAAGTCTTTGAGGAACACTTTGAGGCAGTCCTTAAACCGTTTCTTCTGTCCTCCTACTGAGCGCTTGCCCTGACACAGTTCTCCATACAGAAGCTGTTTTGGCAGTAGACTCTCTGGCATTCTGACGACATGGCCTGCCCATCTGGCTTGGGCTTTCCGTAGGAGGTTGTGGATTCTGGGGATTCCGGCCCGTTCGAAGATCTCTGTGTCGGGAATTTTGTCCTGCCACCTGATGTGAAGGCGTCTGCGTAGGCAGCTCAAGTGAAAAGTGGTTGAGCTGTTTGGCATGTCTGCTGTACACAGTCCAAGTCTCACTGGCATAGAGAAGTGTGGTGAGTACCACTGCACAGTAGACCTTCAGCTTGGTGGTAAGGCCGAGTCCTCTCCGCTCCCAAACATTATCACGGAGTCGCCCAAAGGCAGCGCTGGCCTTGGCCATCCTGTTGTTAACCTCAGCGTCAATGTTCACCACTGGCGAGAGTGTACTACCCAGATAGGTAAAGCTGCCGACTGCGTGTAGATTCTGCCCCCTTCACCGTGATGTGTGGTTCTTGGTAGGGCTTTCCAGGCGCGGGCTGGTACATAACTTCAGTCTTTTTGGTGCTAATGGAGAGACCAAAGTTGCCACAGGCCTGTGAGAAGCAGTCCATTTCATGCCGCATCTTCTGTACTGTGCTGGCGTTGAGGGCGCAGTCATCAGCAAACAAGAAATCTCTGATAATGGTCTCCTGCACCTTTGTAACAGCTTGCAGACGCCTGAGGTTGATCAGCCTGCTGTCAGTCCTGTACCTGATGTGTATTCCATCCTGGCAGTCACGGATGTCATCAGTCAGCATGGCAGAGAAGACCATGGTGAAGAGTGTAGGGGCAAGAACACAACCTTGCTTCACGCCGTTTGTTACTGGAAAGGCTTCCGACTCGTCTCCATCATCTAGCACTTTCACCATCGTGCCGTCATGGAACTGCCGGACAATCGTGATGAACTTGCTGGGACAGCCAAACTTCTGCATTATCTTCCACAAGCCATCTCTGCTGACAGTGTCGAAGGCCTTTGTCAGATCGACGAAGCTCACGAACAGGTCGCTGAGCTGCTGTTGGCATTTTTCCTGGAGTTGGCGTGCAGCAAATATCATGTCGACAGTTCCAAGTATTAACACAATGTTCGGTGGTACTGTCGGGTTGCACATTGTGACTTCCACACTGAAGTAGGACTGACGGTGGGGCAGTACAGATGGAGGGTTACACTGTTGGGTAATACTAATTGAATGAGTCCGTGTGGTTGTACATAATGGAATAACAAGCTTAAGGCAGTACTGATGGAGTGCATCACTGTGGTGTACTACTGATGGAATAACATATTGTAGGGTAGTACTGATGGAGTGACACGCTCCAGTGTTGTACTGATGGTGTGTAACATTGTGGAGTAGTACTGGTGTAATGACGTACTGTGGCGGTGTATTGATGGAATGACACACTGTGGGGTAGCACGGATGTAATAGCACATTCTGTTGGAGTGACGCAGTAATACTGATGGACTGACACGCTGTGCGGTAGTACTGTTGCGATGCAAAACTGTGGTGAAATAGTGATGGAATTACACACTATGGAGTCGCAGCGATGGGTTAGCACACCGTGGGGTAATGCGGATGGAATGGCAGATTTGAGGTAGTCCTGATGGTGTGAAACACTGGGGAGTACTGATGGAAGAAAAAACTGCGGGGAGTACTGATGGAGTGACACGTTCTAGGGTTGCACTGGAACGACATGATGTGGGGCAGTACCGATGTAGTGTAACAATACGGAGTTGTATTGATGAAGTGAGACTCTGTGTGGTTTCACCGACGGAGTGACACACTGAGCGGTAGTACTATTGTGATGACAAACTGTGTTGCAGTACTAATGCAGTGACACACTGTTTGGTATTACTGATGGAATGACACAATTTGTGGCAGCACTTAGGGAGTGGCCCACTGGGATAGTCTTGATTGAATGATAAACTTCGGGTAGTGCTAATGGCGTGAGACATTGTGGGGAAATACTAATAGAGTGAAAATGTGGGGAATTACTGATGGAGTGACACAGTGACATAGGGCTGATGTAGTGACATACTGTGGGGAATACTGATGGAGTGACACTGCGAGGAAGTACTGATGGTTTACACTGTGGGGTAGTACTGATGGAGTGACACGCTGCGTGGTAGTACTGATGGAGTAACAATGGATTGTTCTGATGGAGTGTCGCACGCTGGCGTAGTACTGATGCAATGATAACCCGTGTGATATTCCTGATGGTGCGATGCTCAATGGGGAGGCACTGATGGAGTGGCACAGTGTAGGGTAGTACAGATAGAGTAACAAACTATATTATATTACTGATGCAGTGGCACACTGTGGGCAGTGCTGGTGGAGTGACACACTTTGAGGTAGTACTGATGGAATGGCACACTATGTGGCAGTACTGATGCAATAGCATACTGTGGGAGAGTACTGATTGTGTGATACCCTGCGGTGTAGTACTGTTGGATAGACATATACCAGAGTAATACTGGTGGATTGAAACACTGTGGGGTAGTACTGATGGAAGGACTCATTGTGTAGTACTGATGGAGTGACACACCGTTGGATAGTACTGATAGAGTGACACCCTGTGTGATAGTACTAATGGAATAATACACAAGGTGGTATTGATGTTGAAAAACACTGTGGGTGTGTATTGATGGAAATGTAAGTGCGGTAGTACCAATGAAGTAACACGCTCTGGGGTTGTACTGGTGGAGTGACATAGTGTGTTCTAGTAATGATCGTCTAACACACTGTAGGCTTGTAATGATGGAGTGATGACCAGTGGGGTAGTATTGATGGAGTGACACAATGTGGGCAGTACAGATGGAGTAATACCCTTTGGGGTTGTACTAGTGAAGTGACAAACTGTGGGCAGGTACTGATGGAGTAAAACATTTTGGTGTATTACTGATAGAGTGACACAGTGTGCGGTAGTACTGATGGAGGAACAAGCGATATGGTACTACTGATGTCGTGGCACACTGTCGGATAGTATTAACGGTGTGAAACTAAATGGGGCAGTACTGATGTAATGATACATTATAGTGTAGTTCTGATGGAGTGACACATTGAGGGGGAGAACTGATCGGATGACGCACTGTGGGATAGTACTGATGGAATGACTATCCATTTGCTAGTACTGATGCAATGGCATTCTATGGGATAGTACCGAATGAATGACACGTTGTGATGCAGTAATGATGGAGTAACCGACGATGTGGTAGTACTGATGGAGTGACACGCTGTGGGATAAAACTTATGGAATAGCATCCTGTGGGGTAGTAGTGAAGGACTGGTATATTTTGGGGTAGTACTGACATAGTGACACATTCGATGGTATTATTGAAGGGGTGTAAAACTGTGGGCAGAACTGATTAAATTACATACTTAAGGTGGTACTGACAGAGTGAAACACCGTCGGGAAGAAATGATGGAATGACATACTGTGGGGTTGTACTGATGAGAGTGACACGGTCTTGGGTACTACTAATGGAGTAACATGTTGTACTGATGGAGTGACAGACTGTGAAGTAGTATTGATGGAGTAACCTAACGTAGGGTAGTGTTGAAGTGATGGCACATTCTGGGGTAGTTCTGATGGGGTGACACACTGTGCGGTAGTACTGTTGTTGTGACATAATGTGGGATGGAATTGATGGAGTGACACTGTGCGGTAGCACTGATGAAGTGACGCACTGTAGGGTAGTACTGGTGTAACGGTATACAGTGGGAGAGTACTGATGGAGTGACGCACTGTAGGGTAGTACTGGTGTAATGGTATACTGTTGGATAGTACTGATGGAGTGACGCACTGTGGGGTAGTACTGGTGTAACGGTATACTGTGGGATAGTACTGCTGGAATGATATCGGCGAGACCAAGCGGAAGCTCGACGATCGTTTCGCTGAACAGCTCCATACAGTCCTACCTGATCTCTCTGTTTTTAACTCATCCCCGCTCCCCCATTCCCAATCTGAACTTTCTGTCCTGGGCATCCTCCATTGTGAGAATAAGGCCCAGCGCAAATTGGAGGAACAGCACCTCATTCTTCGCTTGGGCAGCTAACATACCTGCGATATGAACATTGAATAATCTAATTTCAATTACCCCTTGCTTTCCCTCTCTCTCTCTATCCCTCCTCCTTCCCAGTTCTCCCACCAGTCTCACTGTCTCCGACAACATTCCTTCACTTTCCCGCCGACCTCTCCGACATCAGTCTAAAGAAGGGTCTCGACCCGAAACGTCACCCATTCTTTCTCTCCAGAGATGCTGCCTGTCTCGTTGAGTTACACCAGCATTTTGTGTCTACCTTCGATTTAAACCAGCACCTGCATTTCTTTCCTACACGAAGTACAAGGCACGGCAGGACTTTCGGCTAATAATAGCTGTGCCGAACATGAGACGTCCAACCTTACCGGCCTGCTCACAATGCATATCCCTTCATTACCTGAAAATCTGAACTTGTCTTAAATATCACTATTGTATCTGCCTCCAACACCATTGGAGTGGGTGGGAAGATTTTAGGACCCGTTATACAGGATGATGTGACAGAGTACATATACATGCACGATGAAATAGGCATATGTTGTCATGGCTTTGTGAAGAGAAGGTCGTGTTTGATAAATTTGCTGGAATTATTTCAGACGTAAATAGCAATACAGCCAAAGGAGAGACAGTAGATGTTGTTTACTTTGATTTTCAGAAAACCTTTGACCAGGTGTCACAAGATGGCTGCTTAGGAAGTTGAGAGCCCACGGTGTCAAAGGGCAGATACCAGCATGGATAACTGGTTGGCTGGATGGCAGAAGACAAAGAGTGGCAATAAAGGGGGATTTTTTTCTAGTTGGCGAAGAGTAACTAGTGGAGAACTTCAAGGATCGTTGTTTGCCCGCTACTCCACGTTTTATATTATGATTTGGACGAGGGGATTGAAGGCTTTGTGGCCGAGTTTGCGGATGTTACGAAAAGAGGTGAAAGGTAGGTAGTTTAGAGAAAGCATGGACTCCGCAGAAGGACTTGGACATGTTGGGGGAATGGGCAGAGAAGTGGCAGATGGAATATAGTGTAGCAAAGTGCGGAGTACTGCATTTTGTTAGTAGCAATAATGGCGTGGACTATTGTCTAAGTGGGGAAACAATCAATAAATCGGAAGTGCAAATGGACTTGGGAGTGCTGGTTAAGGATTCCCCAAAATTTTATCTGCAAGTTGAATCGGTGAGAATGATCAGCCATGATCACATGGAATGGTGGTGCTGGCTCGAAGGGCCGAATGGCCTACTCCTGCACCTATTGTCTATTGTCTATTATCTAATGGAAGCAAACTCAATGCCAGCATTTCTTTCAAGAGGACTTGTGTACAAAAACACGGATGTAATGTTGAGTCTATACAAGGCGCTGGGAAGGCCGCATTTGGAATATTGTGAGCAATTCTGGGCACCATATCAGAGAAGAGGTGTGCTGGCTCTGGAGAGGGGCCAGAGGATGATTACAAGAATGATACCAGCAATAGGTTAACCTATGATGAGCGTTTATCGGCACTCGGAGTTTACCATATCTTTGCCTCTCATAATTGGATATCGATTTATCTGGTTACTGGCCAATCTCCGGTGTTCCAGATTAATCAGTCCAACGTCTGGCTGTTCATATGCTACAGGCGATGTTCTTGTAAACGTCTTGAGCACAATTTCCGAAGCGCCCATATCCTTCCTGTACTAGAGCGAACATAACTGCACACAATACTGCAAAAGCGGCCGAAGCAAAGTTCTCTAAATTGAATGTTGACATCTGACTCGTATTCAAAGCCTCCGTCAAATATAGCAAGCGTTCCACATGGCTCATTTATAACTCTGAACATGCTGCCACGATCTGTGAGTTACGCACTGGAACCTTAAGATCCAACTTCAGCAATGCTGATGCTCCGATGCACTGTTGTACATACATTGAGGGCTGCTGTATCTCAATGTTGTAGTGTGCATACACAGGAGGACGCTGTGACAGTATATTGCTACTGTACATGCACTGAGGTGCGCTGTGTGTGGATGTTGCCGTGTGCTGCTGATGTTCATCCAGGGGAGGGCGCCATGACAGTATATTGCTACTGTACATGCACTGAAGTGCGCTGTGTGTGGATGTTGCCGTGTGCTGCTGATGTTCATCCGGGGAGAGCGATGTGACAGTACATTGCCACTGTACACCCACTGGGGTGCGCTGTATGTGGATGTTGCAGTGTGCTGCTGATGTTCATCCACGGGAGGGCGCTGTGACAGGATATTGCCACTGTACACCCACTGGGGTGCGCTGTGTGTGGATGTTGCAGTGTGTTGCTGATGTTCATCCAGGGGAGAGCGATGTGACAGTCTATTGCCACTGTACATGCACCGAGGTGCGCTGTGTGAGGATGCTGCAGTGCACTGTTAAAATATAACACTAAGTACAAAAGTCATAGCAGCAGAATTAGGGCACCAAGGCCCATCGAGTCCACACCGACATTCTATCATGGATCACCTATCGTTCCCATTCAACTCCATTCTCCTACCGTCTTCCCGTAATTGTCGACACTCTTACGAATCACGACCATGTCCAGCTCCGATTTAAAAATACCCAATCACGGTTTCTACAGCTGTCTGTGGCAGAATTCCAAAGATTTACCACCTTCTTACGATATAAATCCCTCGTCATCTCATTTGAAATGTACGTCCTTTTATTCTGAGACTAGTCAAAGGGTGGTGAATCTGCGGAATGCTGTAACAGGCGACTCTGGATGCCGTAATTGGGGAATTAACAGGTTTTTAAAATTGAGGATTGACAGGTCCGTGATTAGTAAGAGTGTCAAAGTTGGGGTTGGGTTTGAGTGGGAAAGATAGGGCAGCCATGATCTAATGGCGGATCAGACTCGGTGAGCCTAGTGACTTACTCAAATGGCGTATGAACTTATGAACTCATTACTGACTCCGGAATTCGACGGAGTCTATAGACATAGAAAACAGAAAATGGGTGCAGGAGGATGCCCTTTGGCCCTTCGAGCCAGCACCGCCATACACTGTGATCATGGCTGATCATGCACAATCAGTAACCTTTGCCTGTATTCTCCACAAATCCCTTGATTCCGCTCGCCCCTAGAGCTCTAACACTGATCGCTATTCAAGGATTCGACAATTGACACGAACGACGACGTCAAACTTTTACAAATGCCATGAGAAAATGTGTGCAGAAATGCGATTCCCGACGCAGTCTAGCTATCTCTTTATCCAGCTAATTGCTATGAGCCACGCTATATCTCTAGCTATCTAGCTGTCTAGCTATCTAACTATGTGGCTATCTAGCCATCTCGATCTGTAGCTATCAATATAGTTGTATATATCTACCCAACTAGCTATCTAGCTAAGGTAGACAAAATGCTGGAGTAACTCAGCGGGTCAGGCAGCATCTCAGGAGGGGAGGAATGGGTGACGTTTCGGGGGTCGAGACACTTCTTCAGACTGATGTCTGCGGACGGGACCGGACAAAGATAAGATATAGACGGAGACAGGAAGACTGGTGGGAGAACTGGGAAGGGGGAGGGGATTGAGAGGGAAAGCAGGGACTATCTGAAGTTAGAGAAGTCAATGTTGATACCGCTGGGGTATAAACTGCCAAAGCGAAATATGAGGTGCTGTTCCTCCAATTTACGCTGGGCCTTGTTCTGACTGACAATGGAGGAAGCCCAGGACAGAAAGGGCAGATTGGGAAGGGGAGGAGTAGTTGAAGAGCTGAGCCACCGGGAAATCAATTTGGGTGAGATGGATTGAGCGGAGGTGTTCAGCGAAACCATGGCCGAGCCTGCGCTTGGTCTCGCCGATGTAGAGAAGTTGACACCTGGAACAGCGAATACAGTTGATGAGTTTGGAGGAGGTGCAGGTGAACCTCTGCCTCACGTGGAAAGACTGATTTGGTCCTTGCATGGAGTCGCGGGGGGGAGGTAAAGGGACTCCCCCCTCGAACTACACCTTCCCTTTAACTCCCCCCTCGACCTACACCTGTTCCTTTACCCCCCCCCCCCGACCAACACTTGTCCCTTTACCTCCACCCTCGACCACCACCTGTCCTTTTACCTCTCCCCAGCTAGCTTTCTAACCGGCTCGCCAAATAGCCATCTAACTTTCTAGCGATCTCGCCACCAGCCGTCTTCCCATCTTAGCTAATTATCTGAACATATAGCCATTTAGTTAGCGATCTAACTGTCTCGCTGTCTCACTTGCTAGGCAGCTATCTATCCAGCTAGTTCAGACGAGATCTCCCTCTCTCACGAGGCCCACTGAGGATGAGCGAGAGAGTGCCATCAAAGTGCAGCCTATCTGGCGAGATAGCTATCTTACTATCTATATATCCAGCTACCCATTCTTTCTAGCTGTCTAGCAATGCATGTCGATAGCTATCTAGGTACCTCGCTATTTTGCTATCGAGACAGCTCATACGCTATCTGGCAATCTATACTGCTGGCTAGCAATCCAGTTATCGAGATAGCTGGATTGATAGGTAAAGAGCTAACTCTTTTGGTAGCAACATAACTAGGTCACTAACTTGCCTGATGGCTAGAGAGATAGATAACTAGATAACTAGATTGTGAGCCAACAGCTTTGGCGGCCAGATAGCGGTTTAGCTTGATGGAGCTTTGCTAGATGGCTAGTGAGCTAGGCATCTAGCCAGCTATACCAGTAGATAGCTCACGAGCCACATCGCAAGAGAGTTTTATAGCGATTTATGAGCTATCTAGCTAGATCGAAATAGGTCTCTCTCGTTTTCCCTTTCACCCCCCCCCCCTCCCGAGAGCGAGCGAGCGAGATACCGCACTCCACAAAAAGCTGCCTACGCAACTAGCTATCTATTTTTGCTATGCATAGATCCAGCTATCACACCATCCATCTGTCTAGCGTTCAAGCTATCTAGCAATGCAGGTATTTGGCTATCTAGAAAGCTAACACGCTATCTGGCTCTCTTTCCCGCTGGTAATCAATCTATATAACTTGATATCCAGCTTCCTAGCTGTCATGCTAACTAGCTAAACAGCTATCCACCTATGTAGGGAGCCTGCTACCTATCAATTTGACAATTCGTCCAGCTGTCTAGCTCTATAGCTAACAGACTAAATAGGTATCTATCTATCTGTCTGTCTATCTATCTATCTCCCTATCTAGCTATCCACCCAGCTATATAGCTATTTAGTCTTCTCGGAATTTGCCAAGCGAACTATCTTATTATCTAGTTAGCTATATATTTAGCTAACTACCTAGTTATCTATCCTGCTGGCTAGCAATCCACCTATTAGCTTTCCAGCTATCTAGCTAGCAGTCTAACGCAGTCTAAAGCAGTCTAGCAGTCCAGCTATCTAGCTAGCAGTCTAACATAGTGATTTAATTATAAAGCTATCTATCCAATTATCTCTGTAGCAATGAATCAAGCTATTTATTTCTTCAACTGGATATCTAGCTCTCTACCTACGTCCTATTGCTACCTAGCTATCTAGCCATTTAGCCATGTAGTCGTCT
Source organism: Rhinoraja longicauda (assembly GCF_053455715.1). NCBI lineage: Eukaryota > Metazoa > Chordata > Chondrichthyes > Rajiformes > Arhynchobatidae > Rhinoraja > Rhinoraja longicauda. Next base: position 77,291 of record NW_027601650.1, read on the forward strand.
ATCTATCTAGCTAGCTGCTAAGCTATGTAGCTATCTAGCCAGCTGGCCATCAAGCCTACTAGCCATCTACTCATCAAGCCATCTCGCCATCTGACCACCCAGCCATCTGGCTTTATTCAGTTCACCAACTACCCAGCGAGCCAGCTTCCCATCTGACCAATTTCCCGAGTAGCCAGCTAGCCTTCCAACCGTCTAGCCAGAAAGCAATTTAGCCATCTAGTCATCCAGGCATCTAGCCGGCGTGAGCGATCTATCTGTCATTTCAGCTTGCAAGGTAGCTATCTACAAACCTAGATATGACTAGATCTCCCTCTGTGGGCCTCGCGAGAGAGGGAGCGCACCACACAGAGAGCTGCCTATATCTCTAGCTAGCGATCTTGCAATCTAGTTATTCAGCTATCTACACATCCAGCTATCTAGCTTTCGAGTTATGCAATGCGGGTAGCTAGCTACCCAGGTAGCAAACTATGTTGCTATTTGTCCATCCTATTGGCTAGAAATCTAGCTCACTGGTTATCCAGCCATCTAGTTATCAGGCCAGCCAGCTACTACTGAATTCCAGTGAAGACAAGCCCAATCGTTACAAACTCCAGTAGTGGTCTCACCAGGGCCCGATACAACTGCAGAAGGGCCTCTTTACTCCTATACTCAAATCCTCTCGTTATGAAGGCCAACATGCCATTTGCATTAGTGCGTTTTTCTGCTCGCTCTCATATTATAGACAATAGACAATAGGTGCAGGTGTAGGCCATTCGGCCATTCCAGCCAGCACCACCACTCAATGTGATCATGGCTGATCAATCGCAATGAGTACCCCGTTCCTGCCTTCTCCCCATAGCCCCTGACTCCGCTATCCTCCGCTATTGCAGCTTTCCATAATTAACTATGGCAGACCTCAACATCCAGACATATGGTCACACCCAGTGTCGTCAGTCTGTTCCCCACTCCCTCTGTGTGGAATCTTTCTCCTCACTTCCCATTTGTTCCGTCAGGACCTTCATCCTGTTCTCCCGAACAGATAGACGGAACATCTCATTCCGACCCTCAGCCATACGCTATGCTACGCAGCACATCCCATGTTCTTTCCTGACAATCTCAGTGAACCATTTACCTATTTTATAATAATTCAGCTCCTTGTGCTCTACCTCAATGGGAGTAGGGCCGAAACGTCGAATTAGACCTGTTGCTTTCACAGACCTACTTGACCAGATGAGTTCCTCCAAGATTCAAGATTCCAGGTTTAGTATATTTATTCCCTTTTGATACGAAACTTTTTTCTGGGTCGGTGGAAGATATTTGTTTTATCCTCCTCCATCACCTGCTGATCACTGTCCTTTGCCACAGTCTAAATTACAGCGCGGAAACAGGCCCTTCGGCCCATCGAGTCCGCTCTAACCAGCGATCCCCGCATATTAACTCAATCCTACATGCACTTGGCTCATACCAACCCAATTAACCTACAAACCTGTAGGTCTTTGGAGTGTGGAAGGCAACCAACAATCTCGGAGAAATCTCACGGGGGAACGTACGGATTGCGAACAGACAGCACAATAGTCGGAATGGAACCCGGGTCTTCAGTTGCAAGCGTTGTAAGGCAGCAACTCTACTTATGCGCCCATAGTTAGTATGTTTGCAACTGACACCAAACCAATATTTACAGATGGCGGCGAATACGTTGAAAGGCGCACGATTTCAAAACCGGGCCAGATGGTTCGTTCGGACCGACCGCTCACCGAGAATTGATCTTCGTGAAAGATGCCATCTGGCTTGATTGATGAAAATGTTGCCAGCACTCGAGGGCCTGGCCTACATGGCTTCGTTAGACAGGTTTGGACTTTATGCCTAGGAGCACAGGGGCCTGAGTGGTGACCTCTACAGGCGAAAAGGGTAAGAGAGGAATGAATGGAGTGAATGCACAGTCTATTTAACAGAGTAGGAAAATCAAGCACAATAGGGCATGGGTTTAAGGTGAGAGGTGTTAAAGTTTAATATAAACGTGAGGGGCAACTATTTCATTCAGAGGATTGAAGAAATGTGAAACGACCTGCCCAGAAACATGCTGAGGCACAAACAATGTGAAGGACATTTGGACCGGTACACGGTTTGGAAAGGTTTTCGGGGATATGGGCAAACCGAATTAGATCAGATGGTCCATTTTAATCGACACGTGGATGTTGGGCGGCACGGCCTGTTTGCGCGCTATATGTCTCCATGCTTTATGATCTCTGCCATCGGGATATATTAGACAGAACCATCGGGTGGTGGGTGAATACGCATTGATGAAACAGTGTTTCCCTGTTCAAAGCGGGTTATCCAACAGTAGAGATGCATTGTTCGGCTCGTAAACCGTGGTGGTCATCAGAGCCAATGCAGTCGCAAGGCATCCGCTTGCTTGAATTGAGCGCCCAGCCTGATTTGGAATCCTCTTGTCCCTGTTTGACTTGCGGAGATCACACTTGTCCTTCGTGTTCCGTTCAGGGTCATCTTGCTTCAAAGCCTCAGATCAGGACATTAACCAAGTGTGAATCTCCCTTTTCATCCAAAGCATTCTGATTAGGACGAGACCTAAATGTCTCTATTGATAAACAGCCGTCACGTGCATTTCTTGATGAAACCGAACACATCCTTCGACAGACCGCGGACCGCTGGTCTCACGGCGTCCGGACGCGCGATATCATTCCGTGAGAAATCCTCGCATATTTTCCGATTTTATGTTTCCTGAGTTTTTGCACCAGACTGTCATTATTCCGGCTCCCGATCCGGGGGAAACACTGTGCTATTTGTGCGTCTCCTTTCATCAATCGGCAACGGTGCCCCGCCAGTTGAATCCCGAGCAGGTGGCCGGGGTTCGATTCCGATCACCGCAATATTCCCAATGCACGGGAAATCTGCCTTCAGAGAGCACAGATACTTAATTCAGATAGCAATTCATGCATAGACTCATATTCATAGAATGATACAGAGTGGAAACAGGCCATTCGGCCCAACTTGCCCACACCGGCCAACATGTTCCAGCTACACGACTCCCACCTGGCCGCGTTTGGCCCATATGCCTCCAAATCTGTCCGATCCATGTACTTGTCTAACTGCTTCTTACATGTTTGGACAGTTCCTGCCTCAACGACCTCCTCTGGCAGCTTGTTCCATACATCCACCACCCTTTGCGTGAAAAATTTACCCATCAGGTTCCTACTAATCTTTTCCACATTCACCTTGAACCTATAAATGATGAAGGAAGGTGTTCTGGAGTAAAAATGGATCCCATAGGCAATTATTATTCAATGTGAGGTCGTCTTTGCATCGGGGATGGAATTTCCATTCATGACCCGTTGCCCTGTAAACGGAAGTGCATCTTCCTGATCCCTTTATTGCAGATTCCCACCCCAGACGAGGACAGATCCCAACATGCCCAGATAACATTTAACACCAAGCGACGTCACTCTGTTCACCACCCGCTCTCTGTCTATTCCATTCAGTGGAACCTCTCTCTTCACTCCCCATCTGTTCCTTCATGAGCTTCATCCAGTCCTCCCGTACAGGCAGACGGAACATGTTCACTCTGGTCCCCAGCCATGCACTACACTACACAGGAACATTCACATGTTTCCACTGATCGGCCCCATCATTTACTTTCCAACTTTCTAATCATTGATGCCTTGTGCTCCATCTCATGGCCCCGAATCTTCAACTTACGTCAGCTGCATCTACGGATGCTGCATGACCCGCTGAGTTATGTCTCCTTATTCAAGATTACAGCATCTGTATTCTCCTTTGACATGAAAGATTTATATTGTTTGATGACGGAGATTTGTTTCGTCGTCCATTAACTGCTGATTACTGTGGTTTGCCTCTGTCTTTGTATGCAGCCCGGACTTCGATTGAGTTGATTTCCTGATAATTCGTCTTTATATTACGACTCAATGTTCCCCAACGCTTATCCAATCGGACCGATTACTGTGCCTTCGCTCTGCAAAACTGCAAATAGCTTAATAAGAGTTCCACTTCATCGACCGAGGGCAGACCGAATGGAGAACCCCCGCTCTCCTCAGACCACTGCTGTGTTGCTCGTTTCGTTGGTGCTTCGTTCGTAAATCTTTCTGAAAGCCAGCAGGAGCACCATCAATAGATGATCGGATGACAAACGAGAGCGACAAATGGAACGGCAGGCATACTTACTGGTCGTGTAGGCCACAGTTCTTAAGCCCTGCCGAGGGGGATGGGCTGGGGGAGCGAGAGATGTTGGTTTTAGTTACCTGTGCATTCCTGAAGCTAGATTGGCTGAGTTCATCGCAAATGATGAACAGTACCATAGGGTTTGGTTCTTAAAGAGAGTTGATGACCGAGTATAATTCATCCGCTGCCACCTTGGTGTTGGCTTTGTGTGGTATGTGGAACGCCGACACGATGGTTGCGGTGAATTGCCCCGGTCGATTAAATGGACGGCACATAGTGAACGGATATTAGAGACATAGAAACATAGATAAATAGGTGCAGGGGGTGACCATTTGTCCCTTCGAGCCAGCATCGCCATTCATTGTGACCATGGTCTGCCTTCTCCCCATATTCCTTGATTCCACTAGCCCCAAGAGCTCTGTCCAACTCACTTTTAAATGCATCCAGTGGTTTGGCCTCCACTGTCTTCTGTGGCAGAGAATTCCACAAAGTCACAACTATTTGGGTGATTTTTTTTTGCACCTCCGTTTTAAATAGCCTCCCCTTTATTCTTAGACAGTGGCAACTGGTTCTTTCCTTTTCCCGAATCTGACACCATTGAGATAATAATTTCCCTATTTGTTTTGGGGGTGGGGTTGCTCTGATGGTAAGGAATGATATTCATTCCCTTGCAAGGGGTGACATAGAATCAGGAGATGTTGAATCAGTATGGATAGAAATGAGAAATTGTAAGGGTAAAAAGACCCTAATGGGAGTTATCTATAGGCCCCCAAACAGTAGCCTCGAAATAGGGTGCAAGTTGAATCAGGAGATAAAATTGGCGTGTCAAAAATGTAATGCTACAGTGGTTATGGGAGATTTCAACATGCAGGTAGACTGGGAAATTCAGGTTGGAAATGGACCCCAGGAAAGAGAGTTTGTAGAGTGCCTTCGAGATGGATTCTTAGAACAGCTTGTACTGGAGCCTACCAGGGAGAAGGCAATTCTGGATTTAGTGTTGTGTAATGATCCTGATCTGATAAGGGGACTAGAGGTAAAAGAGCCATTAGGAGGCAGTGATCACAACATGATAAGTTTTACTCTGCAAATGGAAAGGCAGAAGGGAAAATCGGAAGTGTCAGTATTACAGTATAGCAAAGGGGATTACAGAGGCATGAGGCGGGAGCTGGCCAAAATTGACTGGAAGGAGGCCCTAGCAGGGAAGATGGTAGAACAGCAATGGCAGGTATTCCTGGGAATAATGCAGAGGTTGCAGGATCAATTTATTCCAAAGAGGTGGAAAGACTCTAAGGGGAGTAAGAGACACCTGTGGCTGACAAGGGAAGTCAGGGACAGCATAAAAATTAAGGAGAGGAAGTATAACATAGCAAAGAAGAGTGGGAAGACAGAGGATTGGGACTCTTTTAAAGAGCAACAAAAGTTAACTAAAAAGGCAATACGGGGAGAAAAGATGAGGTACGAGGGTAAACTAGCCAATAATATAAAGGAGGATAGCAAAAGTTTTTTTAGGTACGTGAAGAGGAAAAAAATAGTCAAGGCAAATGTGGGTCCCTTGAAGACAGAAGCAGGGGAATTTATTATGGGGAACAAAGAAATGGCAGACGAGTTAAACCGTTACTTTGGATCTGTCTTCACTGAGGAAGATACACACAATCTCCCAAATGTTCTAGGGGCCGGAGAAACTAGGGTGATGGAGGAACTGAAGGAAATCCACATTAGGCAGGAAATGGTTTTGGGTAGACTGATGGGACTGAAGGCTGATAAATCCCCAGGGCCTGATGGTCTGCATCCCAGAGTACTTAAGGAGGTGGCTCTAGAAATAGTGGAAGCATTGGAGATCATTTTTCAATGTTCTATAGATTCAGGATCAGTTCCTGTGGATTGGAGGATAGCAAATGTTATCCCACTTTTTAAGAAAGGAGGGAGAGAGAAAACGGGTAATTATAGACCAGTTAGTCTGACATCAGTGGTGGGGAAGATGTTGGAGTAAATTATAAAAGACGAAATTGCTGAGCATTTGGATAGCAGTAACGGGATCATTCCGAGTCAGCATGGATTTACGAAGGGGAAATCATGCTTGACAAATCTACTGGAATTTTTTGAGGATGTAACTAGGAAAATTGACAAGGGAGAGTCAGTGGATGTGGTGTACCTCGACTTTCAGAAAGCCTTCGACAAGGTCCCACATAGGAGATTAGTGGGCAAAATTAGGGCACATGGTATTGGGGGTAGGGTACTGACATGGATAGAAAATTGGTTGACAGACAGAAAGCAAAGAGTGGGGATAAATGGGTCCCTTTCGGAATGGCAGGCAGTGACCAGTGGGGTACCGCAAGGTTCGGTGCTGGGACCCCAGCTAATTACGATATACATTAATGACTTAGACGAAGGGATTAAAAGTACCATTAGCAAATTTGCAGATGATACTAAGTTGGGGGGTAGTGTGAATTGTGAGGAAGATGCAATAAGGCTGCAGGGTGACTTGGACAGGTTGTGTGAGTGGGCGGATACATGGCAGATGCAGTTTAATGTAGATAAGTGTGAGGTTATTCACTTTGGAAGTAAGAATAGAAAGGCAGATTATTATCTGAATGGTGTCAAGTTAGGAGGAGGGGGAGTTCAACGAGATCTGGGTGTCCTAGTGCATCAGTCAATGAAAGGAAGCATGCAGGTTCAGCAGGCAGTGAAGAAAGCCAATGGAATGTTGGCCTTCGTAACAAGAGGAGTTGAATATAGGAGCAAAGAGGTCCTTCTACAGTTGTACCGGGCCCTGGTGAGACCGCACCTGGAGTACTGTGTGCAGTTTTGGTCTCCAAATTTGAGGAAGGATATTCTTGCTATGGAGGGCGTGCAGCGTAGGTTCACTAGGTTAATTCCCAGAATGGCGGGACTGTCGTATGTTGAAAGGCTGGAGCGATTGGGCTTGTATACACTGGAATTTAGAAGGATGAGGGGGGATCTTATTGAAACATATAAGATAATTAGGGGATTGGACACATTAGAGGCAGATAACATGTTCCCAATGTTGGGGGAGTCCAGAACAACGGGCCACAGTTTGAGAATAAGGGGTAGGCCATTTAGAACGGAGATGAGGAAGAACTTTTTCAGTCAGAGGGTGGTGAAGGTGTGGAATTCTCTGCCTCAGAAGGCAGTGGAGGCCAGTTCGTTGGATGCTTTCAAGAGAGAGCTGGATAGAGCTCTTAAGGATAGCGGAGTGAGGGGGTATGGGGAGAAGGCAGGAACGGGGTACTGATTGAGAGTGATCAGCCATGATCGCATTGAATGGCGGTGCTGGCTCGAAGGGCTGAATGGCCTACTCCTGCACCTATTGTCTATTGTCTATTGTCTATTGTCACACACACATGACCCCCAGCCGCCCACACACGTGCCCCCGGCCCCCCCACACTCCGGAACCACAGCCCCCCACACACACCTGACCCTCAGCGCCAGACAAAACTGACCTCAGACCACCCACACAATTGAACCCCTAACCCCAGTTGCCCACACCCCTGACCTCCAGCCCCCCACACATATGGCTCCCTCCCCCCACACACGTGACCCCCTGAAACCCAGCCCCCCACACACATGATACCCGCCCCCGTACACTTGACCCCCTGACACCGAACCCCCCCCCACACATGACCGCCAACCCCCCGACATACCTGAACCGCAGCACCCACAACACACCCGACACCCACGCACCTGGCCTTCAGCCCCCACATACCTGACCCCCAGCCCCCCACACACCTGACCACCAGCCCCCCACACACCTGAACCATAGCCCCGACGACACACCTGACCCCCAGCCCCCCACACACCTGAACCACAGCCCCTACCACACACCTAACCCCATGTCCCCCCAACCCACCTGACGCCCACCCCCCATACAACTCACCCGCAGCCCCCTCCCACACAACTGAACCGGAGTCCCGCACACACCTGCCCCCCAGACCCCACACACATGGCACCCTGCCCCCGCACAACAGACCCAGCCTACCCCTCACATGACACCCAGCCCCCAGCACATTAGACCCACTGATACCCAGCCTCCGCACATTCCTGACCTCAGCTCCCCAGAAACCTGACCCCCATCCCTCCACACACCCAGCCCCACACCTATGAGCCCCTAACACCCAGCCCCCCACACATATGACCCCCTGACCCCCAGCCCCCGACACATATGACCCCCTAACCCCCAGCCCCCCACACATCAGATCCCCTGACCTCCCAGCCACCAAACACCCCGAACCCCCTTCCCCCACACACCTGATCCCCACCCCCCCCCCACACACATGAGCCCCAGCTCCACCACTCAAATGCAACCCAGCCCCCCCCACACACTTGATCCCCTGACCCACAGCCCCCGCAAACACACCTGACCCACAGCCTTCCCACAAACCTAACCCCCTGATCCCCCAGCCCCCCAAAAACCTGACCCCCACCCCCACAACACACTTGACACCACCCCCACAACACAACTGACCCCAAGCCACCGACACACCTGACCCCCAGCCCCCACACACCTGAGACCCAGCCTGCCAGACACCTGAACCCGAGCCCCTCACACACCTGACCCCGATCCCCCAGCCACCCCCACACACCACACCACCAGCCCTCCCACACACCTGAATCCCAGCCCTCCACACACCTGACCCCCAGCCCTCCAACACAACTGAACCACAGCCCCTCACATACCTGACACCCTGCCCCCTACACACCTGAAAGCTAGCCCCCCCACACACCTGAACGCAGCCCCCCACACCTGACTCCCAGCCCCCAGCCCCCCTCCACACACCTGAACCCCAGCTCCTCACACACCTGATGCCCTGCCCCCACACGCCTGACCAACTGACTCACCACACACACGAAACCAGCCCCCAAACACATGACCCCCAGTAACCCCAGACACCTGACCCCCTTATTCCAGATACCCCCACAACTAACCCCTCGCCCCACACACCCGACCCCTCACCCCCTCACAGCTAGAAAGACACAGGTGGAAAGACTCTAAGGGGAGTAAGAGACACCTGTGGCTGACAAGGGAAGTCAGGGACAGCATAAAAATTAAGGAGAGGAAGTATAACATAGCAAAGAAGAGTGGGAAGACAGAGGATTGGGACTCTTTTAAAGAGCAACAAAAGTTAACTAAAAAGGCAATACGGGGAGAAAAGATGAGGTACGAGGGTAAACTAGCCAATAATATAAAGGAGGATAGCAAAAGTTTTTTTAGGTACGTGAAGAGGAAAAAAATAGTCAAGGCAAATGTGGGTCCCTTGAAGACAGAAGCAGGGGAATTTATTATGGGGAACAAAGAAATGGCAGACGAGTTAAACCGTTACTTTGGATCTGTCTTCACTGAGGAAGATACACACAATCTCCCAAATGTTCTAGGGGCCGGAGAAACTAGGGTGATGGAGGAACTGAAGGAAATCCACATTAGGCAGGAAATGGTTTTGGGTAGACTGATGGGACTGAAGGCTGATAAATCCCCAGGGCCTGATGGTCTGCATCCCAGAGTACTTAAGGAGGTGGCTCTAGAAATAGTGGAAGCATTGGAGATCATTTTTCAATGTTCTATAGATTCAGGATCAGTTCCTGTGGATTGGAGGATAGCAAATGTTATCCCACTTTTTAAGAAAGGAGGGAGAGAGAAAACGGGTAATTATAGACCAGTTAGTCTGACATCAGTGGTGGGGAAGATGTTGGAGTCAATTATAAAAGACGAAATTGCTGAGCATTTGGATAGCAGTAACGGGATCATTCCGAGTCAGCATGGATTTACGAAGGGGAAATCATGCTTGACAAATCTACTGGAATTTTTTGAGGATGTAACTAGGAAAATTGACAAGGGAGAGTCAGTGGATGTGGTGTACCTCGACTTTCAGAAAGCCTTCGACAAGGTCCCACATAGGAGATTAGTGGGCAAAATTAGGGCACATGGTATTGGGGGTAGGGTACTGACATGGATAGAAAATTGGTTGACAGACAGAAAGCAAAGAGTGGGGATAAATGGGTCCCTTTCGGAATGGCAGGCAGTGACCAGTGGGGTACCGCAAGGTTCGGTGCTGGGACCCCAGCTAATTACGATATACATTAATGACTTAGACGAAGGGATTAAAAGTACCATTAGCAAATTTGCAGATGATACTAAGTTGGGGGGTAGTGTGAATTGTGAGGAAGATGCAATAAGGCTGCAGGGTGACTTGGACAGGTTGTGTGAGTGGGCGGATACATGGCAGATGCAGTTTAATGTAGATAAGTGTGAGGTTATTCACTTTGGAAGTAAGAATAGAAAGGCAGATTATTATCTGAATGGTGTCAAGTTAGGAGGAGGGGGAGTTCAACGAGATCTGGGTGTCCTAGTGCATCAGTCAATGAAAGGAAGCATGCAGGTTCAGCAGGCAGTGAAGAAAGCCAATGGAATGTTGGCCTTCGTAACAAGAGGAGTTGAATATAGGAGCAAAGAGGTCCTTCTACAGTTGTACCGGGCCCTGGTGAGACCGCACCTGGAGTACTGTGTGCAGTTTTGGTCTCCAAATTTGAGGAAGGATATTCTTGCTATGGAGGGCGTGCAGCGTAGGTTCACTAGGTTAATTCCCAGAATGGCGGGACTGTCGTATGTTGAAAGGCTGGAGCGATTGGGCTTGTATACACTGGAATTTAGAAGGATGAGGGGGGATCTTATTGAAACATATAAGATAATTAGGGGATTGGACACATTAGAGGCAGATAACATGTTCCCAATGTTGGGGGAGTCCAGAACAACGGGCCACAGTTTGAGAATAAGGGGTAGGCCATTTAGAACGGAGATGAGGAAGAACTTTTTCAGTCAGAGGGTGGTGAAGGTGTGGAATTCTCTGCCTCAGAAGGCAGTGGAGGCCAGTTCGTTGGATGCTTTCAAGAGAGAGCTGGATAGAGCTCTTAAGGATAGCGGAGTGAGGGGGTATGGGGAGAAGGCAGGAACGGGGTACTGATTGAGAGTGATCAGCCATGATCGCATTGAATGGCGGTGCTGGCTCGAAGGGCTGAATGGCCTACTCCTGCACCTATTGTCTATTGTCTATTGTCTATTGTCACACACACATGACCCCCAGCCGCCCACACACGTGCCCCCGGCCCCCCCACACTCCGGAACCACAGCCCCCCACACACACCTGACCCTCAGCGCCAGACAAAACTGACCTCAGACCACCCACACAATTGAACCCCTAACCCCAGTTGCCCACACCCCTGACCTCCAGCCCCCCACACATATGGCTCCCTCCCCCCACACACGTGACCCCCTGAAACCCAGCCCCCCACACACATGATACCCGCCCCCGTACACTTGACCCCCTGACACCGAACCCCCCCCCACACATGACCGCCAACCCCCCGACATACCTGAACCGCAGCACCCACAACACACCCGACACCCAGACACCCACGCACCTGGCCTTCAGCCCCCACATACCTGACCCCCAGCCCCCCACACACCTGACCACCAGCCCCCCACACACCTGAACCATAGCCCCGACGACACACCTGACCCCCAGCCCCCCACACACCTGAACCACAGCCCCTACCACACACCTAACCCCATGTCCCCCCAACCCACCTGACGCCCACCCCCCATACAACTCACCCGCAGCCCCCTCCCACACAACTGAACCGGAGTCCCGCACACACCTGCCCCCCAGACCCCACACACATGGCACCCTGCCCCCGCACAACAGACCCAGCCTACCCCTCACATGACACCCAGCCCCCAGCACATTAGACCCACTGATACCCAGCCTCCGCACATTCCTGACCTCAGCTCCCCAGAAACCTGACCCCCATCCCTCCACACACCCAGCCCCACACCTATGAGCCCCTAACACCCAGCCCCCCACACATATGACCCCCTGACCCCCAGCCCCCGACACATATGACCCCCTAACCCCCAGCCCCCCACACATCAGATCCCCTGACCTCCCAGCCACCAAACACCCCGAACCCCCTTCCCCCACACACCTGATCCCCACCCCCCCCCACACACATGAGCCCCAGCTCCACCACTCAAATGCAACCCAGCCCCCCCCACACACTTGATCCCCTGACCCACAGCCCCCGCAAACACACCTGACCCACAGCCTTCCCACAAACCTAACCCCCTGATCCCCCAGCCCCCCAAAAACCTGACCCCCACCCCCACAACACACTTGACACCACCCCCACAACACAACTGACCCCAAGCCACCGACACACCTGACCCCCAGCCCCCACACACCTGAGACCCAGCCTGCCAGACACCTGAACCCGAGCCCCTCACACACCTGACCCCGATCCCCCAGCCACCCCCACACACCACACCACCAGCCCTCCCACACACCTGAATCCCAGCCCTCCACACACCTGACCCCCAGCCCTCCAACACAACTGAACCACAGCCCCTCACATACCTGACACCCTGCCCCCTACACACCTGAAAGCTAGCCCCCCCACACACCTGAACGCAGCCCCCCACACCTGACTCCCAGCCCCCAGCCCCCCTCCACACACCTGAACCCCAGCTCCTCACACACCTGATGCCCTGCCCCCACACGCCTGACCAACTGACTCACCACACACACGAAACCAGCCCCCAAACACATGACCCCCAGTAACCCCAGACACCTGACCCCCTTATTCCAGATACCCCCACAACTAACCCCTCGCCCCACACACCCGACCCCTCACCCCCTCACAGCTAACCCCCAGCCCCACAACAGGCCTGATACCCAGCCCCACCACACACCTGCCCCCTGACACCCAGCGTGATTACACTCCTGAAAACCAGCCCACACACAAACCTGACCCTCAGACACCCACACACCTGAGCACCACACACCTGGCCCTCACTCCCCCCCACACACACGTGACCACCATCCCTCCCACAAAACGAACCACCAGCCCCACCAAACACGTGACATCCAGCCCCCTACACATTTGACCACCTGACCCCACAAACCTGACCTGCACCCCCAAAAAACCTGACCCCCAGCCCCCTACACACCTGCTCCCAGCCCCCCACTCACCTGTACCCCATTCCCCTACAGATCTGACCCCTCAGCCCCCAACACGCTTGACCCGCTGCCCCCAGCGCCTCGCACACCTGACCACCTTGTCTCTCAGCCACCCAGCCTCCAGTCCCCCCCCACACACACTGTACTCCCACGCACCTGACCCCAGCCCTCCCACACACCTGAATCACAGCCCCGCACACATTTGACCCCCCAGCCCCCCACAAACCTGACCACCCGACCACCACACAGCTGACGGCCAGCCCCCACAAGCCTGACCCACTGACTCACCACACACACAACCCCAGCCCTCCCACACACCTGACGCCCAGCCCTCCCACACACCTGACCCCAGCCCTCCCACACACCTGAATCCCAGCCCTCCCACACACCTGACCCCCAGTCCCCTCACACACCTGACCCCCATTTTCCCCACACACCTGACCCCCAGATCAGACACCCACCCACCAAAACCCTTGCCCCCACACTCCAAACCCCCAGCTCCCCACACCCCGAACCCCCAGCCCATCACAAACGTCCCCAGCCCCCCCTCCCACACCTGACCCCCTCAGTCCCCCATATATCTGACCCCAGCCCCCTACGCATCTGACCCCAGCCGCCACACACGTCCCCCAGCCCCCCACACACCTAACCCCAAGCCCACCCACACACCTGACCTCCAGCCCTCACACACCTGACACACAGACTCCCACTCACCTGACCCACTGACCCACAGCCCCCTCACACACCTAACCACTAGTCTCCCCACACAACTGACAATCAGCCACCCCACACACCTGACCACCAGCCCCCCCAAACATACCAGACCCCCCAGCCCCACACACACCTGAACTCCAGCCCCCTGGATACCTGAGCCCCAGCCCCCCACAAACTTGATCCCCAGCCCGCCACACACTTGATCCCCAGCCCCCACACGCCTGACCTCCAGCCCCCCACATACCTGGCTCCCAGTCCCCACCCACCAGACATCCAGTCCCCCCACATACACCTGACCCACATCCCCACACACACCTCGTCTGGGTTTGTGTTTGTGTTTGTGTTTGGGTTTGTGTTTGTGTTTGTGTTTGGGTTTGTGTTTGTGTTTGTGTTTGTGTTTGGGTTTGTGTTTGGGTCTGTGTTTGGGTTTGTGTTTGGGTCTGTGTTTGGGTTTGTGTTTGGGTCTCCCCCCCTCTCTCTCTCCCCCAGCTCTCTCTCTCTCTCTCTCTCTCTCTCTCTCTCCCCCAGCTCTCTCTCTCTCTCTCTCTCTCTCTCTCTCTCTCTCTCCCCCAGCTCTATCTCTCCCCCCCTCTCTCTCTCCCCCAGCAATAAAAAACAGACGTCACCCTAATTGTGTGTGTGTGTGTGTGTGTGTGTGAGCTGACTGACTTACCCCAGTCTAGTAGACACTCCGACACTCCAGCAGTTGTGACCAAGCTTGCGATGGCCGTCTTTTATCTGCCTGCCACCCGCGCCAACCTGAAGGGCCCAAACACTTGTCTTACACTCAGCCCATAACAGATATTGATTAACCCCGTACATACATACATACTTATACGGAACAGGGATAAAGAATAAACAGGTGTCGTGCGTGTGTGTGCGCGCGCGTTATAAACAAGTGCTGTCTGTGAAAAAATCTTTATTGGTTCCTCCTGACATCCACCCACCCACCCACCGATCGATCAATCAATCTTTGATTTATTCTTATTATTAATAATATAAATTATTATTACTATAGTATTATTATTGTATTTACTACCCCCGGCATCGCATTAGGATGACTTTTCAGGCTGCTGCAATGTTAAATGCAGTGATCGCCTTGCATTAAAGAAATATTGCAACACCCTGCGATGTGAAATGCAATAATAATCCTGCAAAACCTCTCAAATGTTAAACGTGACTAATGCATCGTATTAGGATAACTTTGCAGGCTACTGCAATGTTAAATGCAGTGATGGCCTTGCATTAAAGTCATCTAGCGACCCCCAATGGATGTTATATGCATTAAATTAATTGCAATAATTTTGCAAAACCTCTCAAATGTTAAATGCAACAAATGCATCGCATTAGGATGACTTTTCAGGCTGCTGCAATGTTAAATGCAGTGATCGCCTTGCATTAAAGAAATATTGCAACACCCTGCGATGTGAAATGCAATAATAATCCTGCAAAACCTCTCAAATGTTAAACGGGACTAATGCATCGTATTAGGATAACTTTGCAGGCTGCTGCAATGTTAAATGCAGTGATGGCCTTGCATTAAAGTCATCTAGCGACCCCCAGTGGGTGTTAAATGCATTAAATTAATTGCAATAATTTTGCAAAACCTCTCAAATGTTAAATGCAACAAATGCATCGCATTAGGATGACTTTTCAGGCTGCTGCAATGTTAAATGCAGTGATCGCCTTGCATTAAAGAAATATTGCAACACCCTGCGATGTGAAATGCAATAATAATCCTGCAAAACCTCTCAAATGTTAAATGCGACTAATGCATCATATTAGGATAACTTTGCAGGCTGCTGCATTGTTAAATGCAGCGCTGGCGTTGCATTAAAGCAATATTGCAACCCCCTGGGATG